>NC_042617.1:381334485-381627744 GCF_901001135.1 Rhinatrema bivittatum
TTCCTTCTGTACATCCCTATAGGTAGGAGATTTCTTTAAATGTGTGTGTTTGGACTAGGAATAACAAGAGATTTCTTTGTTTGGGCCTTGAATTAAATTAAAAAGCAGACTCAGAATAGTAAGGGATTTCTTTAGTGTGTTTGTGAGCTAGTATAAGTTAATATTTTTTGTAAGGATTAGAATTGTGAACTTACAAAGTTCACTTACGTGATCTGAAGAAGCGAAAATTATGGTTTCTGGGCAATTAGTCACTAGGTTTTTTTTGGACTTTGTGTGGATTCAGTCTTGCATATCCTTGAAGGCCCACAATGTACTACCCACGACAACTTTAATTGGTTCTATTTGTTATAAATTCACCGTCCCAGTATTCCTTCTCAATCCAGACAATCATTCCCCTGATTTCGTTTTAACATTAATGGCACATTTACTCAAATTCGCTATTAGAATTGTCACCAAAGGCTTTAAATGTTTAAATGTTTAATTGTTCCTCGTTTTTTATGTAATGCTCGCAAGCACTATTATATTGTTCCATGTTCTTTGTTCCATGTAATGCTACTAGGCAAGTTGAATTGTTTTACTGTAAACCGGTTTGATTTGCATCCAATGCAAGAAGATCGGTATATAAAAAAACCCAAAAATAAATAAATAAATAGTTTTTGGTCCCACCCCTCCACCACAGGCTATTTTCTGTTAAATAGATATTCTTCCCTCAATTAAAAGGAAAACTTCTACATAGGAGACAGTTAGTGTGTTTGAATATAATACAATTAACCCTGATTTTAGTGATTGAGTAAATTTAGTTTGGTTGCTGTTCAAGTCACCTAGCTAACAATTTAAAAACCTTAGACTTTAAAAGACACCAAAAATTAAAATTCCTTAAATTGAGAGACAAACCTACAACATAATTATCTTTTAAACTTTAGCAACATAATAAATCTAAGGTGCAGACAGAAGTCCAGCAGTGAGTTGAGGGTTATCCAGTCTTTTGTACCGAAAGCCACATGTTTGACCTGTTGGTGAGGTGTTGTATGGGAACAACCGGTGCAAAAAGCTCATGGTTCTCAGAGAATGAGTCTGATCTCTGGAGGCTAGAGTGGCAGACCTAGAGAAGCTGAAGCAAGACAAAGAAGTATATAGAGGAGACCTTCAGGGACATAGTAGAATGGTCCCAAATTCAGTCAAGTAGCATTTGGCCTGTTTTGGAGGATCGAGGTCACTTGACAGGAGACCATCACCTTTGTGTGGTAGGAAGTGGTTGTTTTGCTAGGATCTGCCAACCAGGTGATGCCCAGGACCTTGTGCCCAGGAAGGAAGAGTTAGGATGGCTGTTATAGTGGGTGATTTTATCATTAGAAATGTAGCTGGCGAGCATGAGAATCTCTTGGAATCTTGCCTGACTGGTGCAAAGGTAGCAGATCTCAAGCACAGCTAGATAATATTTTACAGACTGCTGGGGAGGAGACCACTGCATTGTACATGTGGGTACCAATGACACAGGAAGGTGCAGGAGAGACTTTATAGAAGCTAAATTTAGACTCTTTAGGTAGGAAACTGAAATCCAGAATGTCCAGGGTTGCATTCTTAGAAATGCTCCCTGTTCCATGTGCAGGACCTCAGAGGCAGGCTGAGCGCCAGAGTTTCCATGTGTAGCTGTGATGATAGTGCAGGAAAGAGGGATTTTAGATTTGTTAGGAACTGAGTAACATTCTGGTGTAAAGGGAGCCTATTCCATTGGGACAGGTGCCATCTTAACCAATGTGGAATCAGGCTACTGGCATTAACCTTTGAAAGGGGGATAGAGAAGATGATGGGGAAAGGTGATAGTCACTCAGAAGCACATGGTCTGTATTCAAATGCAGAAGTCTGAAAATTAAGATAGGAGAAATAGAATTTATAGCCCTGAAGGAAGAGATAGATATAATTGGGGATCTCAGAGACTTGGTGGAAGCAGAATAATGAGACATTGTGATACCAGGATACAATTATATTGCAATGAGAGGAGGAAAGTACAAATTGGGGAGGTGAGGTTCTATATATGTTAAAAAGGGCATAGAATCATCCAGGATAAAGTTCAGCAAGAATCAAAATATAGTGTGGTGTTACGGTTCTGGCTGCGAGCTCCGCGACCAGATCCTTACCTCTGTGCTCCTGGACCTACTCCCACTTCTGGAAGCCTGGTTTTGCGCCCTGTTTGGGTGGCGTCCCCGCTGGGGCCCGCGCCGCCGGAAAGCTTCCCATGGATGCCCTGCTTCTAGGCACGCGCACGCACCACTTGGATGCTTTTCTAGACCGTTTCCCGCCAGCGGTGACGCCACCCAGTTCCTGACATCAGACGGCGCGGCCTGATAAGCCGGACACGGACATTCAGTCGTTGCCTTGCACGAGTTTACCTCCTGGTTCCCTGTTGCGTTGTGCCCCGGAGTGACCTGCCTTGCTATTCGCTCCGTTCCTGCTTGCCTGCTACAGTACCTGCTTAGTTCCTGCTTGCCTGCTACAGTTCCTGCCTGGTTCTAGTACCCGAGTCCTGCTACAGTTCCTGCCTGGTTTCCAGGACCCGAGTCCTGCCACAGCTCCTGCCTGGTTCAAGTACCCGAGTCACTGCTACAGTTCCTGCCTGGTTCCAGAACCCGAGCCCCGTTACAGTACTGATCTACTGTCCTAGTCTGGTTCCAGTTCCCAGTCCTGATCAACAACCTGCCTAAGTCCCAGCGGCCGGGCCCCTACGGGCTCCTCCTGGTGGGGCTTCGGCTTCCAAGGTTGAAGCTGCCTAAATCCCAACGGTAGGGCTCCTACGGGCTCCTCCCGGGGAGTACCAACTTCCAGGGTGAAGAGCACCTGTACGTCCTGCCTGAACATTCTGCCTCCCGGCCTGCCACATACTAGAAGACATTGACCACCTTTCCCAGTCTCCTGCAGGTTGGCCCAAGGGTCCACTAAACTGAGACTCCATAACAGATTGCAAGGCCATGGACTTGGCAGATGTACCCGCTCCCTCGGATCTGCCCGGGATGGCCCGGCAGATGCTACAGCACCAGAGCTGCATTGATACTCTGGCAGCCACTGTGGGATGGCTATCCTCTCGCCTGGAGTCCTTGCCTCCTGCTGACAGGGTCCCTGAGGGACACAGCTCTTCTGTGACTCAGCTACCGGCACCCTCCCGCTACGCTGGAGACTTAGGACATGCCACGGCTTTCTGAACCAATGTTTCGTACGGTTCTCTTTGTTGCCTCGGCAGTTCCCTCGGATGTGGTGAAAGTGGCATATATCCTGTCCCTGCTTGATGGGAAAGCCTTAATATGGGCTTCTCCCCTTTGGGAAAACAATGATCCTTCGCTAATGAACTTACAACAGTTCATCTCAAACTTTCATCAGGCCTTTGATGAGCCCGCCCGAGTAGCCACAGCTACATCTGATCTGCTGCAGCTCCGTCAGGGGGCTCGCTCCTTGGCAAATTATGCTATGGAGTTTCAGACTTCAGCCCAAGAACTAGTTGGCAGGGATGGTAGTCTTAAGGCCATCTTCTTGGAGGGTCTCTCCGGATGCATTAAGGATGAGATTGCTGCTCGAGATCTGCCGGAGGACCTCAATGCCTTGATAGAGATGGCTGCCCGCATTGACCACTGCCTACAACAAAGGGCCAAGGAGCAGTGATCCTCTCGCCACAGTCCTGCTCTTGGGCCAGCGAGACCTGTGTCTTCTTCCTAAGATTTCTTGTCCAGATGCTCCCACCTGCAAACCCATGCAGTTGGGACGGGCCCCACTCTTTCCTGAAGAGAGGCAACGTCGTCGTTCGTTGAAGTTGTGTTTATATTGTGGTCAGAAGGGCCACTTCTTGGCATGCTGCAGGAGCATGCGGAAAACACCAAAACCCTAAGAGGGTCGGGAGGAGCTCCTCCTAGGCTGTGCTACAGCTCCTCAATGTACCGTGCCTGTTACCCTGGAAAACTCTGGAGGGTCCATTGAGATGATGGCATTCCTGGATTCTGGAGCCGGAGGTAATTTCATCCTGCAGACGTAGTCCTCCCAGTTGTGAATCCCTACGCATAGACGGGAGGTCCCGTTACGAATTACCTCTATCCAGGGGACGCTCCATCCAGGACCTGTCCTGATGTCCATGGCACCCATTAACGGTCCGCACCAGGGTGATCCATTCGGAGGAGATAGCCTTCCTAGTGTTGGATAAGGCTGTCCACCCTGTGGTGCTAGGGTTGCCATGGTTACAGAAGCACTCGCCCACGATTCAGTGGGATACTTTACAGATTGTCAAGTGGAGCCCTTTCTGTCTAGCTAATGGTATGCAAGTACCCAAGACTCCCGCACTTCCGTTGATGCAACTCTGCCTTAGATCCTCCTGCACCTTATGAGGACTTTACGGACGTATTTTCCAAGACCAAAGCAGAGATCCTTCTGCAGCATCGTCCATATGACTGCGCTATAGACCTGTTACCTGGTACTATGCCCCCTCGAGGAAGGGTGTATCCTTATCATTACCTGAAACCTGGGCCATGTCCGAGTATATTTCAGAGAATTTGGCCAAGGGGTTCATTCGCCCGTCCAAGTCGCCTGCAGAGGCAGGCTTCCTCTTTTTCAGCAAGAAAGGACGGCTCGCTGAGACCGTGTATAGACTATCGAGGCCTAAATTCCATTACTAAGCGAGACCGTTACCCACTCCCGTTAATCCCGGAGCTCCTCAATAGGCTCCAGGGAGCGAAGATTTTCACAAAGTTGGACTTACGAGGTGCTTACAACTTAGTCAGAATCCTTCCCGGAGACGAGTGGAAAGCCGCTTTTAATACCAGAGACGGGCATTACGAGTATCTTGTGATGCCTTTCGGCTTATGTAATGCTCCGGCGGTGGTTCCAGCACCTTATGAATGAGGTGTTACGGGACCTTTTGAACACCTGTATAATCTTTTATCTGGATGATGTGCAAGTGTACTCCCAGGACCTGCCTTCACACCATCAGCATGTCCGTCAAGTGCTCCAAATACTTAGGGAGCATGGTCTGTACGCGAAACTGGAAAAATATAGTTTTGAGAAGACGTATCTGCCGTTCCTAGGCTACTTAGTCTCTGCAACAGGCTTTCAAATGGATCCTGAGAAAGTGGCGGCAATTAAGAATTGGCCCCGGCTGACGGGCCTTAAAGCGTTGCAAACGCTTCCTCGGCTTTCCAATTTCTACCGTCACTTTATCCCTAACTACTCCCGTATAGTGGCCCGTTGACTGCCCTCACCCAAAAGGGGGCCAATGCGGTGGATTGGCCTGTTCCCGCCTGCCAAGCCTTCGAGGCCCTTAAGGAAGCGTTCTTGTTAGACACCTGCCTTCGTCATCTGGATCCCAGCCGGCCCTTTGTGGTGGAAGTCGATGCCTCCAATGTGGCCGTGGGGGCCGTACTGAGCCAGTACTCTGATTCTGGACAATTGTTACCCTGTTCATATTTCTCGAAGAAATTCTACCTGACCGAGAGCAACTACTGTGTTGGTGATAAAGAGTTTGCTAACTGTGAAACTTGCCCTGGAGGAATGGAGACAGTGGTTGGAAGGAGCCAACCATCCGGTTACGATTTACACCGATCACAAAAACTTAGCATTCTTGAAGCAAGCCCAACGCCTGAACCCAAGGCAAGCCCAGTGGTCACTGTTTTTGATCGGTTCGACTTTACCTTACGCTATCGACCCGGCTCTAAGAATGTTTGAAGCCAATGTGTTCTTGCGCTCCTCTGAGGTCGAAGAGACTCCTGACACGCCTCAGTATATTTTGGATCCTGTGAAAGTGAGCCTTGCAGCAACCTTGGTGTCCTCCCAAGGGAAGACCGTCGTTCCACATCGCTCCCAGAGAGCAGTTCTCACTTGGGCCCATGACTCCCTCACTGGAGGCCATGCTGGCTGTAAAGGGACCTTAGATTTGTTGAAACCAATTCTACTGGTGGCCGACGGTGAGACAGGACATCCAAGGTTTTGTGGGCTCGTGCCCTACCTGCGCCATTCAAAAGCCGCTAATCGGGAGGCCCAGGGGCCTGTTGTAACCATTGCCCATCCCGGTGGAGCCTTGGACACACATCTCCACTGACTTTGTCGTGGACCTCCCCGTCTCAGGAGGTAATTTGGTCATTTGGGTTACCGTAGACCGATTCTCCAAAATGGCGCACTTTGTCCCCTTGCCAAAGTTGCCTTCTGCACCTGACCTAGCTAACCTCTTCACTCAGCATATCTTTAGACTTCACGGTCTCCCACAGGATATAGTCTCTGATCGAGACTATATCCTGTGCAACTTAGTCTTTCGTCTGCGTTCCATCCTCAAAGTAATGGGCAAATGGAACAAACTAACCGAACCTTGAAGACTTTTCTCCGTTCGTTCGTGAATGAACGAGAAGATAATTGGGTCAAGCTACTCCCGTGGGCGGAGTTCTCGTATACTAATCACACGCATGCTGCTACTGGAAGTTCGCCTTTCCTCGTTGTCTATGGGAAGCAACTTCAACCACCCTTGCCTTCACCTGAACCTAGTGCACTCCCGGCAGTGCAACTTTCAGCCTGCCAGCTTCTTTCCTTGTGGACTTCTATCCAGGGAAAGATCTGTAAAGCCGCCCAGTCCGCCAAGAAATGGGTGGATAGGCATCGTCAGCCAGCACCCATCTTCCTCCCGGGAGACCGCATCTCGCTTAGTACCAAAAATCTACAGCTACATATTTCATCTCAAAGACTAGCTCCGAGATTCTGTGGGCCTTTTTGAGTCACCGAACGAGTGGGAGCAGTTTCATACCGATTACGCCTACCCTCCTCCATGCGCATACATGACGTTTCCATGTGTCATTGCTGAAGCCTCTTGTTTTATCCAGATACCACTCCCGGGCTTCTGAACCATCGGACCCTTCAGTACCGGACGAGGTTACGTATCAAGTACGTGAAATCTTGGATGTCTGGTTCCATCAACGCCGCTGGGAGTACTTGCTTGCCTGGGAGGGCTGCGGACCCGAGGATAATTCTTGGGAACCGGCCCGTAACATCCTTGACAAGGACTTATTACGGCAGTTCCATCTGGACCACCCAAGTAAACCCGGACCGGCTAAGAGGGGGCGTAAGAGGGGAGGTACTGTTACGATTCTGGACACGAGCGCCATGACCAGACCCTTACCTCCATGCTCCTGGACCTACTCCGGCTTCTGAAGGCCTGGTTTGGCCCTGTTCGGTGGCATCCCTGCGGGTCCGCGCCACCGGGAAGCTTCCCATGGACACCCTGCTTCTAGGCGCATGTGCGCACCACTTGGACGCTTTTCTAGGCCGTTTCCCGCCAGTGGTGACTCCGCCCAGTTCCTGACGTCAGACGTCGTGGCCTTGATAAGCCGGCCCGCGGACATTCAGTCTTTAACTTGCAATGGGGTTTACCTCCCGGTTCCCTGTTGCGTTGTGTCCCGGAGTGAGCTGCCTTGCTATTCGCTCCGTTCCTGCTTGCCTGCTACAGTACCTGCTTGGTTCCTGCTTGCCTGCTACGGTACCTGCTTGGTTCCTGCTTGCCTGCTACAGTACATGCTTGGTTCCTGCTTGCCTGCTACAGTTCCTGCCTGGTTCCAGTACCCGAGTCCTGCTACAGCTCCTGCCTGGTTCCAGAACCCGAGCCCCATTACAGTACTGATCTACTGTCCTAGTCTGGTTCCAGTTCCCAGTCCTGATCAACAACCCGCCTAAGTCCCAGCGGCCGGGCCCCTACGGGCTCCTCCTGGGGGGGGGGGCTTCGGCTTCCAAGGGTGAAGCCGCCTAAGTCCCAGCGGTTGGGCTCCTATGGGCTCCTCCCGGGGAAGTACCAGCTTCCAGGGTGAAGAGCACCTCTACATCCTGCCTGAACATCTGCCTCCCGGCCTGCCACATACTAGAGACATTGACCACCTTTCCCAGTCTCCTGCAGGTCGGCCCAAGGGTCTACTAAACTGAGACTCCATAACAGTGTGGAATATTTATGGACTGAAATTCCATATGAGAAGAGGAATAAAAGAGCAGTAGAGGTATATTACTGTTCATCTGAGCAGAATGAACAGGCAGATGATGAAATCCTAACAATAATGTGAGAAACTAAGAAAAACAGCCAAACAGTAATAATGGGTGATTTCAATTACCTTGGCATTGACCGGGTAAATTCACATCAGGACATGCGAAGGAAGCAAAGTTTCTAAATGAAATAAATAACTGCTTTATAAAGCACCTGGTACAACAACTGACATGAGGGGGAGCTATTTTAGATGTAATCCTTTGTGGAACACATTTTTTGGTGCAAGATGGAACCATGTTTGGGCTACTTGACTATAGTTAACATAATAATCAAATTTGACTTGATAACTGGAGGGAGAACATTAAGGAGATCTATTGTGATAGCATTTAATTTTCAAAAGGGAAATTATATGAAAATTAGAAAAATTGTTAGGAAAAAACTGAAAGGAGCAACTGTAAACTATTCTAAATGAAAATCAAAGAACATATAGAAAGATGTGGATTAATGGAACACAGTCAGCATGGATTTACCCAAGGGAAATCTTGCCTCACAACTCTGCTTCATTTCTATCAAGGGGTTAATAAACATGTGGATAAAGGTGAACTAGATTTTCAGAAGGTGTTTGACAAAGTCCCCTCATGAGAGGCTTCTAAGAAAACTAAAAAGTAATGGAAAAGGAGGTGATGTCCTTTCGTGGATTTGAAACTGGTTAAAAGAAAGGAAACAGAGAGTAGGATTAGATGGTCAGTTTTCTCAGTGGAAAAAGGTAAACAGTGGAGTACCTCAAGGATCTGTATTTTGGAATGGTCTTTTCAAAATATTTATAAATGATCTTGAAAGGTTACGATGAATGAGGTGACCAAAGTTGCAGATGACACAAAATTATTAAGAGTAGTGAAATCAATGTGGATTGTGATAGATTGCATAAGGCCCTTGCCAGACTGGAAGATTGGGCCTTCAAACGGCAGATAAAATTTAATGTGGACAAGTGCAAGGTGATGCATATTGGGAAAAATAACCCATGCTATAGTTACATGATGTTAGGTTCCATATTAGAAGCTACCCAGGAAAAAGTTCTAGGCATCATCGTGGATTATACATTGAAATCATCAATTCAGTATGTTGTGGTCAAAAAAGCAAACAGAATGTTTGGAATTATTAGGAAGGGAATGGTGAATAAAATGGAAAATGTCATAATGCCTATTATAAAGCCAACAAATCTATATGTTAGGAAAGTAAAGAAGAATAAGAGGGAAAAGAAACTGATCTGGTTCTCTAAGGACATGGCTGAAAATATTAAGGCAAAAAGCACAGCATTCAAGAAATATGAAGGATCCCAAAAAAAGGAACGCAAGGAAGAATATCTGTTGAAACTGAGGGAGACAAAGAAAGAAATCAGGAAAGTAAAAAATCAAGTGGAAGAAAGAATTGCCAAAGAAGAAATGAGAGGAGACAAAACATTTTTCAGATATATAAGAGAAAGAAGGGAGGCCTAAAGTGGTATAGTGAAATTGAAAGGTAACAAAGAGCACTGTGTGGAGAGAGATGAAGAAATGGTGGAAATATTAAATAAATAATTCAGTTAGGTGATCACTAAAGAAGACCCTGGAGAAGGACCATTGCTGAATGACAAGAACGTAGAGTGAGATGGGTTAGATGAAACTGTTTACAGAAGAGAATGTATGTAAAAAGCTAGGAAAACTGAATGTGGACAAGGCCATGGGGCTAGATGAGCTTCATCCCAGGATACTAAGGGAACTCAGAGATGTGCTGGCAGGTCTGCTGCATGACCTGTTCAATATATGCATGGAAACAGGAGTTATGACAAGTGATTTGAGAAGATTGGCCCCACTTCACAAGATTGATAGCAGAGAGGAGGCTGGAAACTGCAGGCTGGTTAGCCTCACCTTGGTGGTGGGAAAATAAATGGAGACTCTGCTGAATGAAAGGATAATGAACTATCTACAGTCAGGAGGATTGCTGGACCCAAGGCGGCATTGATTCACCAGGAGAATGTATTGTCAGCCAACTTTGATTGATTTTTTGATTGGGTGACTTAAGAAATGGATTGAGGAAGAGCACTCTATGTAATCTACTTGGATTTCAGCAAAGCTTTTGATATGGTCCAGCATAGGAGGCTTGTGAATAAAATGAGAAGCTTGGGAGTGAGTGCTAAGGTGATGGCATGGATTACAAACTGGTTGATGGATAGAAGACAGAGTGTAATGGTAAATGGAATCTAATCTGAAGAGAGAATAGTCTAAAGTGGAGCAACACAAGGATCGGTGTTGGGACCAGTTCTGGTCAATATCTTTGTGAGTGATATTGCGGAAAGGATAGAAGGTAAAGTTTGTCTAATTGCAGATGATACTAAGATCTGTATCAGAGTGGACATACCTGTTATGGCCGCCGGCCGCAGCAGTCCGCAACCGGGGCCAACTGTCATGGCGGCCGGTCGCGGCGGTCCGCAGCCAGGACCAGGCACTCACCCGCGGCGTCGGACCTCCACGGAGGCTCCTGCGGTTGCAGGGAGCCTCAGAAGATGTTCCCCACGCGGCCAGGACCGACATGCGGCCGGCCGCAGGCTCCTGACTCCCGCCGTGGCTCCGCCCCCTTCCCGGACTGCCTAGGGCCGCGCGCGTGGCTGAAGACTAATCTTAAAGGGGCCACGACAGGAAGTGTCGTGGCTCCCTTTTGCAGCACTTCCCCTGGATCTTGTATTTAACAGCAAGGTCTATCCCTCAGACCTTGCCTTAGTATTGAGGTTAGTTTGGTTCTGCGCTTTTGGTTCCTGGTTCTTCGTCCTGCTCCTGCTTTGCCTTCCCTGCTGCTTGATTCTTCTGGTTTGGACTTCGGATTGGATTTGGACCCCTCTTGGACTCTGACTTCGGATTTGGACTTGGATCTCGCTTTGGACTCTGATTCGGACTGGCGTTGGACCTCGCACTAGACATTCGACCCTTGGACCGGCTTTGGACCACAATCTGGCTTTCGACCTCTGGACTGGCTGCGGACTATGTTTGATTACTGACTCTGGGACTGGCTTGTTGGATTTCCTCTACTCCCCACAGAGATCTTCTCACGACCTGCTGGAGGCGCCAGCCGTCTGGAAATCACGACCTGTAGGAGGCGCCTGCATCCAGACCATCTTCTGTCTTCTGTGAGTCGTCTAAGTCCCAGCGGCCGTGGTCCTACGGGCTCCTCCTGGGGGTTCACGTGCTTCCAGGGCGAAGTTCGATCCACGTCGTCCACAGGCCTCGCCATCTGACGGTAGTAGTCATCAAGGAGTTTCATCCTTAATCTACCGCAGAAACAAGGGTCCACGAACCAGCTCGTAACAGAATACTAAGGCCATGGATCCGGCAGAGGCCTCAGCCCGGCAGGCTATTCCTGGCATAGCTCAGAAGGTTATGGAACAACAGCGCATCTTGGAATCCATGGCAGCATCCTTGGAGAGACTGAACACCAGGATGGACGCTATGGCAGAAGCTCAGGCTACCCCGCCACCTGTAATTCCGGTGGTACAAAGTAATATCCAGACTATGATTACACTACCTACCCCTCCGCGATATGCTGGTGATTCGCGATCCTGTCAGGGGTTTCTCGACCAGTGCAGTATGCATTTCCAGCTGCAAGCTTCGTTATTTCCAGATGACATCACCAAGACCACATATATTTTATCGTTACTGGAGGGTAAAGCCCTTGCTTGGGCTTCTTCATACTGGCGACGTTCAGATCCAGTCCTCCGAGACCTGTCCAAATTCCTAGAACTATTCCAAACCGTATTCGACGATCCAGGAAGGCAAGTGGTCGCGGGCTCCAAACTTCTACAGCTCAGACAAGGAGAAAGACCATTGGCCGACTATGTCATTGAATTTAGGACATTGGCATCCGAAATCCATTGGGAGGAAAATTGTCTCCGATCTATTTTTCTGGAAGGACTGTCACCCAGAATAAAAGATGAAATGGCAGCCCGAGAATTACCCCAACCCTTGGACTCTATCATCGAGTTAGTAACCCGAATTGATCGGCGTCTTCAAGAGAGAGCAAGAGAAGCATCTAGTACGAGGAGACACATTCCTGGGGCTGCATCTACTCGCCCGGTTCCGGTTTCCCAAACCTCTAATAAACCGGAGGGAACTACTGAAGAGCCCATGCAGTTGGGTCGGGGCCCACTTTCTCCAGAAGAAAGACTAAGACGCAGGAAAGCAGGGCTTTGCCTTTACTGCGGAGAAGCAGGTCATCTGATTGCCCGATGTCCCACGCGTCCGGGAAACTTCAAAGCCTAGGCTCCATCGGGGGAGTTACCCTAGGCATCACCTCTCCGGCTCCCCCACTCACGCTGCATGTTTCCTTGGGGTTTGACAAACATCGATTCTCCGCACTAGCTCTAGTGGATTCTGGAGCTGGCGGAAATTTTATTCTTCAAGATGTGGTCCAACAACTACACATTCCTACGTGCTTATGTCCTAAGCCGTTGATTATCTCTTCCATCCATGGAGATCCCCTGCCGGGGAGGATAACTCATCACACCGTTCCGATGGACTGCCACATTTCTCCTAACCACTCTGAAAGTATTTCGTTCTATGTCATTCAGAGGGCTATTCACCCCATAGTCCTGGGCATCCCCTGGTTACAGCAGCACAATCCACAGTTCGACTGGACATCTATGACATGTACCTCTGTACCCAATTCATCGCATAATTTCATCTGCGCCTCCCGATTAGAGGGTCTGCCCTCTCAATATCAGCAATTCTCTGATGTCTTCTCCAAAAAGGCTGCGGAAATTTTACCTCCCCATCATGAATATGATTGTTGCATCAATCTGATCCCCGGCACCACTCCGCCCCGGGGAAGAGTTTATCCATTATCAGCTCCAGAGACCCAAGCTATGTCTGAATATATTCGGGACAATTTACGGAAAGGATTCATCAGACGCTCCAAATCTCCTGCTGGAGCTGGGTTCTTTTTCGTGGGGAAAAAAGATGGAACTCTACGCCCATGTATAGACTTTCGTGGGCTAAACGCTATTACCATAAAGGACCGGTATCCGCTACCACTCATAGCGGAACTTTTTGACCGTTTACACGGAGCCCAAATTTTCTCAAAACTTGACCTCCGAGGAGCTTATAATCTCGTCCGTATTCGAAATGGGGATGAGTGGAAAACGGCATTTAACACAAGGGATGGACATTATGAATATCTAGTCATGCCGTTTGGGTTAACCAATGCTCCAGCAGTATTTCAACACTTCATTAATGAGATATTCAGGGATCTGTTATACGTACGTGTGGTCATTTATCTGGATGACATCTTAATTTTCTCTCAGAATTTACAGGTGCATCGACAACACGTTATCCTAGTATTACAACGTTTAAGAGAGAATCACCTCTATGCCAAGCTCGAAAAATGCATCTTTGAGCAAGAATCCTTACCATTCTTGGGGTACATAATCTCTAAAGAAGGCTTTCAGATGGACCCATCCAAATTAAAATGTATACAGGATTGGCCTCAACCTAATGGACTACGGGCCTTGCAACGTTTCCTGGGTTTTTCTAACTATTACCACAGTTTTATTCTGAACTACTCCAGACTAGCAGCACCTCTCACGGCCCTTACTCGCAAAGGCGTTAATAACAGAGTTTGGCCTCCTGAAGCCGAGGAGGCATTTCGGGCGCTCAAGAACTCTTTTCTCCAGAAGCCATGCTTGCGACACCCAGATCCTAGACGACCGTTTGTAGTTGAAGTTGACGCTTCTGCTGAAGGGGTAGGGGCCGTCTTGAGTCAAAACGATCTTACGGGAACATCTCATCCCTGCTCTTATTATTCCCGGAAATTTTCAACAGCCGAACGAAATTATTCTATTGGAGACAAGGAACTTCTCGCCATTAAACTGGCTTTTGAAGAGTGGCGGCAGTGGCTGGAGGGAGCGCAGCACCGGATTACAGTTTACACGGACCATAAAAATCTGGTTTATCTTCAACAAGCCCAACGCTTGAACCCTCGTCAGGCCCGATGGGCTTGTTTTTCACACGATTTGATTTTGAACTGCGGTATCGTCCGGCTAGTAAGAATATTAAAGCAGATGCCCTGTCTCGCTCATTTTCGGAAGAGGATACAGAGGAACCTATCCAACATATTATTGACCCAGCTCGCATCTGCTTGGCCACAACCTTCACGGTACCACCTGGGAAAACGGTGGTGCCCAAGAGACTACGAAACAAGGTGTTGGCCTGGGGACATGACTCGCTGCTATCAGGACACCCTGGACGAGCCCGGACGCAGGCACGTCTTCAGCAATATTATTGGTGGCCGGGTATGGGCAAAGACATTTGAGCATATGTGGCATCCTGTCCGACTTGTGCGCAACATAAAGTTCCTACAGGAAAACCGCACGGACTCTTGCAGCCATTGCCAATTCCTTCGAGACCCTGGACACACATCTCCACGGATTTCATTGTGGAATTGCCACCCTCGGAAGGCAACACTGTTATATGGGTAGTAGTGGATTGTTTTTCCAAAATGGCCCACTTCATTCCTCTACCCTCCCTTCCGTCTGCTCCCCGTCTAGCTCAGCTGTTTATGCACCATATCTTCAGATTTCACGGTCTTCCGCTTCACATTGTTTCGGACCGGGGACCTCAGTTCACTGCTCATTACTGGCGTAACCTTTGTAAAACATTTTGCATTTCCCTGGACTTTACCACCGCGTTTCACCCTCAAGCCAATGGTCAGGCTGAACGCACGAATCGGGGTTTGAAGCAGTTTTTACGCCTATATGTCAATTCCTGTCAAGATGATTGGGCGATGCTTCTGTCTTGGGCTGAGTTTTCCCACAATTCCCACTCTTGTGTATCTACGGGGGCGTATCCTTTTCAGATTGTCTTCGGCCGGCAGCCCAGACCTCCCTTGCCGCTCCCGTTACTGGTTCCTTCTCCGGCGGCTCAACTTACGGCGGCTCAGAAAAAACAGCTTTGGATCTGTACCCAGCGGCTGCTCCGTCGGGCAGCTCTCTCGGCCAAGAAATTTGCCGATAGGCAACGTCTGCCCGGACCCCAATTCCGCCCTGGCGACAAAGTGTGGTTGAGCACCCGACACATCCGCCTCCGGTTTCCCTCCATGAGATTGGCTCCGCGCTACATTGGGCCCTTTCCGGTGCTTCGCCAACTGGGACCAGTGACTTATCAGCTTCGATTACCTACGACTTTGCGCATCCATAACTCCTTCCACGTGTCTCTTTTGAAACCTGTGGTCCTCACCTGGCCTTCTCGGAAACTTCCTGCTGTACCACAGCTTCAGTCTGAAGATGAGTCCATCTACAGGGTACACGAAGTACTGGACGTTCGAAAACGTGGCAAGATATGGGAGTACCTTCTCTCTTGGGAAGGATTCGGGCCTGAGGAGAATTCTTGGGAGCCTGCTAAGAACATCTTGGATAAATCACTTCTTCACACCTTTCACTCCGAACATCCGACTAAACCCAAACCTTCTAGGGGGAGGCCTAGAGGAGGGGGTACTGTTATGGCCGCCGGCCGCGGCAGTCCGCGACCGGGGCCAACTGTCATGGCGGCCGGTCGCGGCGGTCCGCGGCCGGGACCAGGCACTCACCCGCGGCGTCGGACCTCCACGGAGGCTCCTGCGGTTGCAGGGAGCCTCAGAAGATGTTCCCCACGCGGCCAGGACCGACATGCGGCCGGCCGCAGGCTCCTGACTCCTGCCGTGGCTCTGCCCCCTTCCCGGACTGCCTAGGGCCGCGCGCGCGGCTGAAGACTAATCTTAAAGGGGCCACGACAGGAAGTGTCGTGGCTCCCTTTTGCAGCACTTCCCCTGGATCCTGTATTTAACGGCAAGGTCTGTCCCTCAGACCTTGCCTTAGTATTGAGGTTAGTTTGGTTCTGCGCTTTTGGTTCCTGGTTCTTCGTCCTGCTCCTGCTTTGCCTTCCCTGCTGCTTGATTCTTCTGGTTTGGACTTCGGATTGGATTTGGACCCCTCTTGGACTCTGACTTCGGATTTGGACTTGGATCTCGCTTTGGACTCTGATTCGGACTGGCGTTGGACCTCGCACTGGACATTCGACCCTTGGACCGGCTTTGGACCACGATCTGGCTTTCGACCTCTGGACTGGCTGCGGACTATGTTTGATTACTGACTCTGGGACCGGCTTGTTGGATTTCCTCTACTCCCCACAGAGATCTTCTCACGACCTGCTGGAGGCGCCAGCCGTCTGGAAATCACGACCTGCAGGAGGCGCCTGCATCCAGACCATCTTCTGTCTTCTGTGAGTCGTCTAAGTCCCAGCGGCCATGGTCCTACGGGCTCCTCCTGGGGGTTCACGTGCTTCCAGGGCGAAGTTCGATCCATGTCGTCCACAGGCCTCGCCATCTGACGGTAGTAGTCATCAAGGAGTTTCATCCTTAATCTACCGCAGAAACAAGGGTCCACGAACCAGCTCGTAACAATACCAGAAGGAGTAGTGAATTAAGGAAGTTTGAACAGTGATGGAGCTATGGAAGCTGGGATTCAATGCTAAGAAGTGCAGAGTCATTTATTTAAAGATGTAACTGAGAACTGGGAACTGGGATGGGCCTCCCCAGTTCCCTCCCAGTATGCTCCTTAAATGGAAACTGGGAGGAAACTGGGGGAGGCCCAAATGCGTCGCCGCACGTGATTTACTAAAATTTACCCCCCTGTGCACGCCGCCCACACATGCACACATATTTTAAAATACGATGCGTATGTGTGTGCGGCCAATGGATTTTATAACATGCGTGCGCCAGCACACGCCTGTAATAAAATTGGTGCATCCTTTTAAAATCTACCCCTAAATATGTATACCCTGGAGGAGAGGAGGTGCAGGAGAGATATGATACAGACCTTCAGATACCTGAAAGGTTTTAATGATTCACAATCAACAAGCCTTTTCCATTGGAAAGAAATCAGTAGTTCTAGGAATCATGAAATGAAACTCCAGGGAGGACGACTCAGATCCAAAGTCAGGAAATATTTCTTCAAGGAGAGGGTGATGGATGCCTGGAATGCCCTTCCGGAGGAGGTGGTGAAGACAAAAATAATGAAATAATTCAAAGGGGCCTGGGATAAACACTGTGGATCACTAAAGGCTAGAGGATGGAAATGAAGAAATATGTGCATGGTGGTATCCTGCTGGTGTGGTGATTACTACCATTTACCAATAAGCCTTCATACTGTTGATGCAATCCCATCATTCTTATCTGCTTCAACGGCAGGGGGAAAAGAAGAAAAAGGGAATTAGATTCAGACAGCAACCAGCAAGGACCTTGATATTTATGGTCTGGGAAAACAAATAAGCATGGGGGTAACTTGCTGATGTGGTTGTTACTATCCTTAATAACTAAGCCTGATACTTTTGATGCAACTCCAATATTGATCTCTGCTTTAACAGTAAGAAGTAAAGGAGAATTGGACTCAGACAGTAACCAACAAGGGCACTGACTTTTACGGTCTGGGAAATTGATAAGTATGGGAGTAACCCATATAGTGTGGCAGATACTACCATAAGCTTGCTGGGAAGTCAGGATGGAACATTTGGTCCTTTCCTGCCATCATTTCTATGTTTCTGTGTTACTATGGTTCTCTATATCACTCCATGGTGAGACTGCTCTTTCAGTATTATGAGCAATTCTGGTGACTACATCTGAAAAAAGATATAGTTATATTAGAGAACGCACAGAGAAGGGCAACCAAAATGATTAACGGGATGGAAAGGCTCCCCCATGAAGAATGGCTAAAGAATTTAGGGCTGTTCAGCTTGGAGAGGAGACAGCTGAGAAGGGCTATGTTTGAGGTCTATAAAATTATGAGAGGACCAGAAAAGGTAAATGTGAATTGGTTATTTACTCTTTCAGATAATAGAAGGACTAGTGGGCACTTCATGAAGTTAGCAAGTAGCAGATTTAAATAAATCGGATAAAATTCATTTTCACTCAATGCACAATTAAGCTCTGATATTGTTGCCAGAGGATGTGGTTAGGGCAGTTAGTGTAGCTGGCTTTAAAAAAGGTTTGAATAAGTTCCTGGAGGAGTCCATTAACTGCTACTAATTAAGTTGATTTAAGTAATAGCCACTGTGATTACTGGCATTTGATGCATAAGATCTAGTTAATATTTGGGTACTTGTTAGGTACTTGTAACCAGGATTGGCCACTGCTGGAAACAGGATGATGGGCTTCATGGACCCTCTTTCTGACCCAGAATGGCAACTTCTTATGTTATTATGTTCTTAAGATTTTACATCAAGCACTGATGCTGTTCAGTAATACCAATCTGGAGGCCCAGAACAGGTGTATTCCATGCATTAAAAAAAAGGTGAAAGGAAGGCCAAATTACTTCTCGCAGTTTAATTGCCAGAAGCAAACAATTTTCTACAGAAATGTATTTGGTATCATTGGCAAGGTTAGTTTATTGACAGGCAAAGTATCTGGAAACTGTATTTGTTTAGTCTTTGACAGCTGGAAGTAGTTTTCTTTTTTTGTGCAGTGTCTATGTTTATTTATTTTGTAGATATTGATTTTATACATTTGATCATTTGTTTGATGATAACATTGATTATGTATGTTCTGTTCTTTTTTGTAAACTGCTATGAAATTTATGATATTGTGGTATATAAATTTTAATAATAAATCATGTTTGTTTCTTAAATTCTGTAATCTGCCTCAAACCGATTTGTTGCGATGAGTTCAGACAAATTGTTATAAGCTTTAAACTTAGAATTTGTGTTAATCTGTGAGGAGACACAGTCTCACAGACTTCTTTCATTTTCAATCACAAATACATTTCTGTGAACTGCCACTCAACTGTCACAGTTTCTTATATCAGGATTTCTACTATTTCTAACCAGAGAAAAATAATCCTGATTTAAAGAACCTCAAATGGCCCCAATGAGTGTCCTTTAAGTACACTGGATTCACTTCCCATGGTGTACCTACTTAGTCAAATATTTTTAAACTTTGTAAAGAAAATCAAATTCACTGACCCTCTTTGTAGGGACAGGTTTTTGTGTCCTTTGTGTGCTCTTTAGCCCAACCCTACTGTAAACTGAAGGAAATACACAGTGGAACCAAAGTGATTGCATTTGTTTCTTATGGGCACTCTCTATATTGTGACACTCTCAACTCAAATAAGACCCCTTTGCCCCAAATAAACCATCTCTTTGCATCTAAATGATGTGGGAGCTTGCCCAAGGTTCCCTGCCATTTATTCTGGGCCATGTGTACTTAAAGAGTTTTCTTCATAGTGTGATGGCTTGGCAGCACAGAAACACGGTACTGATCTGTGCCTTAGGATGAGGACACCACTGTGCTCTTTGCCTTTCCCCTCACTTTATACCTTGAGGTGCTTATACTTCTCTGCTTGCTGCACTAACCTTCATGGGGCCTTTTTACATGATGTCCACCAACCTTGGTCGGGGTATATATCACATTAAACAGCCTGAGGCCCTAAAAAGCTTCATTACCCCCCCCCCCCCCCCCACACACACACACACACACACACACACACACACATCCTGGGGCATCTGTGTAGACCCCCGCCACCTATAGAACTGCCAGTGACACCCAGAATCCAACATAAAAATGTTTAATCTATATGGTGACAGCTCACCCTCTTTCCTAACCCCTCCACTGATTTCAATAAAGCACCCTTGATTGACATCATCCCCCCATGTAAAAGCCCCCCAATTAAAAATCTCCCCCAGATAAAAGACACCCCAGTAGCCCCCACCTTCTCCTCTCCTCCCTGGTACAAAGATGCAATCATCCCTGGGGGGTTTAATTTGTACCACAAGCCCCTTCCCTACCCCCATGGCCATTAAAAAAACTCATGGTGGTCTGGGGGGGGGCACCCCGCCCTCTGCCCATCCACCTTAGTAAACAATCAGTGATGGCTATTGGGATCTTGAAGTGCCCCAGTGCTCTGGCCCGGCCGATGCCCTCCCAGACCAACAGGTTTTTTTTGAATGGCCAGGGTAGGGGGCAAACTAGATCCCAGGAATGATTGAATCTTTGGAACTGGAGGGGAGAGGAGGGGTAGGGGTTGCTGGGGGGGGGGTACTTTACCTGGAAGAGACATTTACATAAGGGGGTCTTTTACATGGGGTAATGTCAATCAGGGGTGGTTTGTGATTAGGGGAGGGGGTTAGGGAAGGGGGGAGGGGGGGTATTGCCACATGGTTTAAACTTTTTTTATGCTGTATGCTGGAGTTGCTAGCAACAGGGCAGGCAGACCTCCAGATGTGAATTTTGAGGTTTGGGGTGTTTCAAGCTGCTTAGCCCTTTCCATTTTCCTAAGGGACCATCGGGGACCCACGCTAACATTCCACTGCTCTCCCCAGGAAAATAACTACACTTTCCTCAAATGTGATAAATTAACATGGCTAAGTGAACCACATTATTTTTTTAGCATTGAATTGCCTATGCATGAGCTGCTTTTCATGCATTAGGAAATGTTATGCATGCAAAGCAGCTTATTTTCATAGGGGAAAGAATTCATTTAAGATGTGTGATAAACAGCATTTAACCCACATTAAACACTGTTTAACGCACAATATCACCTTATCACAGCTTAGTAAATCTCTCTTAATACTCTGGTCTGAGGGTAAATAAAATGCATGTATATATATTGGCGAGGTGAGTCAGTGTGTGGGTACAATAGAAGTCACTAAGGGAATTATATGGTATTTCTTCCTGCAAGTTTCAAATATCTTTTTACAGCTTGCAAAAATTCTCTTTTTTTTTTTTTTTTGTTGTTGAGTATATGGTTTTATGGCAGATGTTATTTTGTGGTTTTCTAATACTTGCTCTGAAAATGCCAAACACATTGGGCTACTGAAGTTCTCAAAGAAGACAGACATTTTTCATTAGGGCAAGAGAAAAATTTCTCACAGAGGATTTTGGAATAAGGAAAATCTATAAACAAGTAAGGGTAAGAAAAAGAAAGTAATCCTGGGGGTTGGGGGAAGGGAGAAGCTACTCATGTGGTAGGGAGAGAGAAACATTACTTATTGGAAAGAGAAATGAATCATGGGAGAAGAGATATGGGTAAAGAAAATGTGATTTTTCTGGTGAGAAGTGCAACAAATTAATTATGGGAAAGATTAATCACTGGAGAATGTCATAAAGAAGTAAAAGAAGAAAGGTGACAGAGGAATTAGGGGTAAACAAAAATTGTAGCCTTCAGATTCACTTAGAGTGAAAAACAAGATAGAAGGAATCAAACCTGCCACAAGAAATTGTCACTTTCCCATCGGATCTTGACATCTGTTTCCACTGGAACTGCCTCATGGGATCTATCTTTATCGGCTTTTTGTGTCATATGTAGTTGGCACAGCATTACAAGCAGAAGTGCACAGAGAATTAGAGGAAGTGCATTCGTCGTGGCATCTACTTTGGTTTTGTCATTTCTGACCTTCGACTCAGAATAGCTTTTGAAATTTATGAGTTCAAATTATGCTTTCCCACTGAATCTCTGCATGAGCCGTCTTTAAATTTACCTTACTCTAACAGGGTATGGTTAACAACATAGTTTACGCCTCTCTCTAACCTTTACAAATTGTCATGCAGATTAGACACCAAAACAGCCACATTTTCACCCTAATCAAGTGGCCTCTAGCTCTAGTCCTTGTGAGCCACCGACAGGTCTGGTTTACAGGATACCCGCAATGAATATTTAAGAATTATATGTGCATACAATTAGACTTTGAATCTGGAGAATTTGCAGATTTTGATTATTCATACACCAAGCTTATTGGCAGTTTATGAGGACTGAAGTTGATGGCCACTGTCTTTGAGATTATGTATGAATCTGAAATATTATAAATACTGAATTTCTTGCACAGAGATAAAAAGGCATTCTAAAAGGACTCTCAGTCTGCAGACCTGTTTCTGACGTTTAAAGACAGTAATTTGTCATTGCTGAGCTATGTATGTTGTGAAGATAATAATAATAATAATAATAATAATAATAAAATATACATTTTTAGGGAAATTACAAAATGAATGTAATCTGTGCACTGTTGTTTTCTTGTTTTACTTTGAAAATCTTCCCTTATCTCATAGTGCTGCATTATTAACACTTCCAGGAGTCAAACTGAGATGTCAAAAATAAGGAAAGTCTATTTTTGTGCAGGAAGTGATATTAGCTCACACTTCTGGAAAAAAAAATCTGAAATATATAAACCTAACAAATATTATCTGGAAATACAGAACACAAAGGGCCCTGATTTACTAAGCATTTTCCCATGGACACAGTATGGAAAAAATCTTGTTAACATGTATCCTGGACCATTTGGCTTCCCGTTAATAGACATGTCCCCTCGGATACATCAAATAATCAGGGATGGATTTAGGATTTTTCCAACCCTAGGCACTGATGGTGCTCTGCTATCCACTCCCCCCTCCGAGGAGAGATTGGGTAACAGGGAATGGGTCTAAGGCACAGATCCAGAGTTTCCTGTGGCAGCTCAGGGGTAGATTCTGTAGCAAAAATGTGAAAGTTCTGGGATGCACTGACAGGCGTTTCCATCTCTTAAAGAATAATTTATTTCCCTTTTTAATTGGGTGGAGAAAATGGATCACAAGCATCTGTATAGGGAAGAGATCTCAGGGATGTGGAGAGAAGAAGAGAAGGTGAGAGGTCCAGGGATAGGGAAAGGAAGGGAGGAGGACCGGAGATGGGGAAAAGTGAAGGGGGAGGGGGAGATTAGGAATCTGGGATGGAAGAAAAGCAGGGAGAGGGACAGAAGTTCTGGGTTGGAGGAAGGGGAGGGGTTGGATAAGGAAACTGAGAGCTGTTCTCTGCTGAATGAGATTCAGGGGGGGGGGCAGCAGCCAGCCTGCTGCCCCCCCCCCAAAAAAAAAACAAATACAATTTTTACTGCCCTAGGCAGAGGCCTAGTGTGCCCATTGACAAATCTAGGCTTGCAAATAATACTAACAAGTTCAATAAGTACAAACAAGCTCCTGGAGATCAAAGGCTGCAGCTTTATTGAAACACAACTTAAATATAAGCAAGCCAAATTACAACATTCCCCCATTCCCCATCCACTTTGCCCTGCTAGCCTGCTATTTTTATTTTATTTATTTGGTTTGATTTAAATTCTGCCTTTCAGCCACTGTACTACCCCTAGACTGCCAGACCTGTAGTCTGAAGCTGAACTTTCCACCTGCAAGGTGCTCTAAACCAAGTGAGATTGCACCCTGTGGCGCACACACTCTCTAACATCGGGGAAACCGATGGCTCCACAGCAGGACCCTGTCAAGAAAGGTCGGGTACTCCACCCTCAGCAAACTGTCACAAACAATGTAATCAACAAAATATATAAAACAGCAATCACAATGCAAAAAGAAAAGGGGAGGGAGCAGCGTAGACAGTGGCAAAAGGAGGAAGGGCAAGATTGCCTCCCTTCCTTTCATAGCCACTTACAGTCCCCACCTATACCCATTCTCCCCTGCACCAAAGAACCAACCAGTGGGCAAAATCCCCACTGCATGGTCCAAAATGAGGAGCACAGGCCATCCCTCTCTCCCTCTGCCCACCCCTGTCACCTATGGAGCCTGACCCCAGGAGGGGAGAGAGCATAGTGAGTCTGGGCCAGTAAGTCATGTTATAGCTGGCACCCCTGGACCTGGCCCCAGCTACCCCTCCAGTAAATAAGTCCCAAAATGTTCATTTCTCTTCCACCTGAATGCTCCATATCTGCAATGTCTAATTTTTATAACCCATGTCACTTAAATCCTACTCACAGTTTTGACTGAGGTCTAAAAATGTGCGGATTTACTTAGTTGCAATATTGTACTATTTCCTCAACAATGTCAAGAGCATTGTCATAATAGCTATTTTTATAATGAACTGAAAATATATTGTTTGCTTTTTATTTTAACTAAACATTGCTTTATCTGAAATATTGGGCAAGATACTGTGATTTGTAGTACCACACACATAGATTCTATGGCATGCATCCACTTAAGATACATCAAAAGAATGCACAGCAGATTTCAGAAAAACACTGACAGTGGCAAGTGAAAAAAAACATGATGTAGCAATGTGTGCAGGAGGCGATCTAGAGAGACAGCTTGAAATCAATTAAACATTGCTAGCTTTTGATCATCCGTGAAGCAGGAAATATTTGTAATAGAATGTAAGCCTTCACTCCTTCACTGCTTTTACATGACTGTCCATAAATATCTTCATCTATGGATGTTAGGATTAAGAAGTGTCAGGTCATTTAACAACTATAAGTACTGTGATAGGGAATATAAACTAGCAAAATGGAGAGACAGAATAAGTCCTGATTGTCATGTAAGTCTGAAAGCAACCCTGGAGCAGAGTTCTCAAGAAAACATGTAGAAGTAAAAGCAAGTTTGCTTACCGTAAACGGTGTTTCCGTAGATAGCAGGATGAATTAGCCATGCTGTATGGGACCTGTCCGTCAGGCACAGGAGGCGGAGCTTCCAAAGAGAAGTCAGAGCTGTGCTCTGAGGCTGCGCGTGGGTTCCCGCGCTGGAAAAACGACTCTCCTCAGTCTGTAAAATAGCAAGCGTGAGCACGAAAAAACACGACTGACAGGGAGGTGGGTGGGTCAGCATGGCTAATTCATCCTGCTATCTACGGAAACACCGTTTACGGTAAGCAAACTTGCTTTTTCCCGTCGATAGCAGGCTGAATTAGCCATGCTGTATGGGAGTACAAAGCTCTGCATCACATAATTTGTTTAGAGTATCTATCGTGATGCTAAATGTGTCAGTCGAGCTAATTGGTATTCTGCAGTAGAGAGTTTAAAACTGCCTGTCCCAGTCTTGTGTCCTGAGACGTGTGTTGGTCTAGGCAGTAATGTGCTGCAAAAGTATGAAGAGATGCCCACGTAGCTGATTTGCAAATATCCAAGAGAGGCACGTTAGAGAGGTAAGCTGTGGACGTTGCCATCGCTCTTGTTTGATGTGCTTTTGGTCTAGAAAGTAGCGTGGAATGCTGCTTGGTGTGACAGAATTGTATACATTGGGCGAGCCAACTCGCTATGGTTCTCTTCGCCACGGGTTTCCCTGGGGCGTTTGGATTAAATGTCAGAAATAATTGGGAAGGACGATTAGGAGATTGAGTTTGTAAGGTATATAACTCAAGCGCCCGTTTACAGTCCAGAGTGTGTAATCTTTTTTCCCGTTCTGAAGTATGTGGTTCAGGAAAGAAAACAGGTAGGTCGATGGATTGGTTCAGGTGGAATGGCGTCACCACCTTTGGGAGAAAGGTTGGGTGGGGACGAAGGACTACCTTATGTGGGTAGAATTGTAGGAACGGTGAGTAATGCACCAAAGCTTGTAGTTCGCTTACTCGCCTTGCCGAGGTGATGGCAACCAGAAAAACTACCTTCCACGTGAGGTATTTCGGGTGAGCTGTATGTAAAGGCTCAAATGGGGAGAGCATCAGTTGCTGCAATACGATGTTGAGATCCCATGGAATTGGTGGCTTAGTAATCGGGGGCCTTAAATTATTTAGGCCCTTCAGGAATCTTGATACTGCGGGATGTAAGGAAATGGACTGCCCCTCGTAGAGCCTGTGTCTCGCCGCAATGGCACTTAGATGAACTCGTACCGAAGTAGGTGCTAGACCTGAGGTATACAAGGTATGGAGGTAGTCCAAAAGTCTGGCCGGAGGACATGACAAAGGGTCCAAACATTCAGATGTGCACCAGAGAACGTATCTCTTCCATTTGAAATAATAGTTCTTCCTTGTCGATGGTCGACGTGATGCCAGAATCACATCCTGAACTATTAACGATATACCTTGTTCTTCAAGTAAGATCCGTTCAGTCTCCATGCTGTGAGGTGTAGGGACTGCTGAAGTGGGTGAAGAAGTGTGCCTTCGTCCTGCGATAGTAGATCTATTCGCAGTGGTAGGCGAATAGGCGTTTCCGTGGACATGTGTAAGAGATGCGTGTACCAGTGCTGGCGAGGCCACGCTGGTGCTATTAGAATCAGTTGCGCTGAATCTAGGATGCATTTTTGCAGCGTACGTGTGATCAACGGAATTGGTGGGAATGCGTACATGAGCTGTTGTGACCATGGAAGTAGAAAGGCATCTTGCGTTTGACGTTGGAGACTGGGCCAAACTGAGCAGAATGTCTCTACTTTCCGATTGTATTCGGTCGCAAAGAGGTCTATGGAAGGTCGGCCCCACTGGTGAAAGATGGAGTCCGCCACTTCTTGGTGAAGTTCCCATTCGTGTGGATGGAAGATTCTGCTGAGCCTGTCCGCTTGAACATTGGCTATCCCTGGAATGTAAGTGGCCTGGAGGTGGATGGAGTGTTTGCACACCCATGTCCAGATCCACATCGCCTCTCTGCATAACGGCCAAGATCCCGTGCCCCCTTGTTTGTTTATGTAGAACATTGCGACTTGGTTGTCTGTGTAGACCATGAGCCTGCGCCCCTGGAGATATGGAAGGAAGGTGCGTAGTGCGTATCGTATCGCTCTCAGTTCTAGTAGGTTGATCTGAAAGGACTGTTCTGTTCGCGACCATAGCCCTTGTGTTTGGAAGGTGTCCATATGGGCTCCCCAACCTTTTCTTGAGGCATCCGTGGTGAGTACCGCGTTGTGCGGAAGGAGGGTGAATGACGCTCCCTTCGATAGGGTGTGTCGCCCCAGCCACCATTGGAGTTGGTTGATCATTGTAGTTGTTATAAATATTTTCCACGATAATGGTTGG
This sequence comes from Rhinatrema bivittatum, assembly GCF_901001135.1. Classification (NCBI taxonomy): domain Eukaryota; kingdom Metazoa; phylum Chordata; class Amphibia; order Gymnophiona; family Rhinatrematidae; genus Rhinatrema; species Rhinatrema bivittatum. Next base: position 381,361,203 of record NC_042617.1, read on the forward strand.
GAGTGTTGTTTCCATTGACGTCGGAGGTGCCACTGGATGTGTCGCATTTGGAGACGTGTATTCTTTACAGCGTGAATTGCCGCTGCCATGTGTCCCAGTGCGACCAAGACTTGGCGGGCCGTTGGTTTTGGCGTTTTTTGTAGATTGTGAAATATGTTCTTCATCACCGTCCTTCTTTCTGGGGGAAGAAAGACTCTGTATTGGACCGTATCTAGGATGACTCCTATAAACTGTATGGTCTGGGTTGCCTGCAACCGGGACTTTTGGTAGTTGATAAGGAGACCGAGGTTGTGGAGGCAAAGGATTGTTTGTGAGAGATTGTTGCGTAATGTTGTGGGATCTGATGCCACCAGTAGCCAATCGTCCAGATACGGAAAGATTATGATGCCTTGTTGGCGAAGGTGTGCCACCACCACTGCCATGCATTTGGTAAATACTCTGGGTGCCGAGGAGAGGCCGAATGGCAGCACTCGGTATTGATAGTGGGTGTTCAGGGCTTGAAAAGATAGGTACTTCCAAGACGAGGGGTGCATTGGAATGTGAGTATAAGCGTCTTTTAGATCGATGCTGCACATCCATGCATTGCGATGAATCAAGGGTAAGATCGATTTTAAGGAGATCATTTTGAATTTTTCCTTGGGAATCAGTTTGTTGAGTTGTCGAAGATCTAGGATAGGATGCAAACCTCCTGATTTTTTTGGAATGAGGAAGTATGGGGAATAAAATCCTGTGTGCCAGACTTTCCGTGGTAGGATTTGCACTGCTTGTTGTTGTAACAACTTCTGTAATTCCTTCCTCATCTCCCCCGTGGTATCTTGGTATATTCGGGAAGGGGGGTGGGGAAGTGTTGGTAGATGTTGAAATGGTATTTTGTACCCTTGTTGTATGATGTTGAGGACCCATCGATCTGTAGTGATGGCTGTCCATTGTTGATAATGCAAGGCTACTCTCCCCGCCTGCAGCGAGAGCGGTGGTGGCTGAGGAAGTGTTAAAAAGACTGTGATGGTTTATTTGACGTCTGTTGTTGTTGCTGTTGTTGTTGTGGACGTTGTGAACGTCCACGTCCTCTGCGAGGTTGAGTTTGTTGGTTGTTCGGCCTGTTATAAGGTTGATAGGATGGTGTTCGATAAGATTGGTATTGCCGATAAGGTTTCCGTTGGAAGGATTGTCTTCTGTATTGTGGAAAGTACCTCCTATTTGGTTGGTAGGATGGTTGTGTTGTGAGGGACTGCACCGCCGCCGATTGTTCTTTTAGTTGGGCTACAGTTTCTTGTAATTTTTCACCGAAAAGATTATCTCCTTTGCAGGGAAGGTTAGCTAGCTTGGTATGCACATCCTCTCTAATGGAGCTTGCTTTTAGCCATGCTAGGCGTCGAGCTGCGATAGCACTCGCTGAGACTCTGGAGGTAGTGTCAAATCCTTCGTAGATTGTGCGTAGAAGGTGCCTGATTCCTTCCTCTAGGTCTTGGACCGGGGAGTGATTTGCGAGATCTGTTTCAGCCTTCAGGCGTTGTACACACCCATAGAGATATTGTACCAAATAGAACTGATGTTGGTGAATTCGTGCACCTAACATAGAGCCCTGGTAAGCCCTTTTTGCAAAATCGTCTAAAGTTCTCATGTCTTTTAACGGTGGTGATGCCGAGTGTAATCTGGTTTTCCGAGCCTTCCCCATAGCGGATTCTACTACAAGAGAGGTATGAGGGAGCTGTGTTGAAGAGTAATAATTAGATTTTTGTAATTTATATTTAATATCTATTTTCCTGGATACCACTGGGACTGTGAATGGAGTGTTCCAGGACTGTTCTAACAATGAATCCAGCACTTTGTGCGGAGGTAAAGCAGTTGGTTCATGAGGAGTATCAAAAATCTTCAGAATATCTAGAGTCTCCGCTCTAGGATCTGGTAGTTTCTGAATTGTTATGTTTAATGCAGTACCCATCTTTTCAAGAAATTTTGGGTATGTTAGATCTTCCGGTGGAGAGTGAGGTTCATTATGGTCCACACTCGGATCCGACTGATATCCAGTGGAGGAATCTGGTGTAGGGTCAGTGTCAGGATCAGGGTGTTCGCTTTCAGGGGAGCCCGGTGGCGCCACTTGATCAGTGTCAGAGAAATGTCCGTCTGATTTGGTTGGTGATAAATGTATTGGTATAGGTGTAAAAGGTGAGTCAGATACGTCTACCTCAGAATTAGGGTTTAAACTACTGGAGGAGGAGGTATCGCAATGTATAGGGGAAGGGAGGTCTTTCCCTTCGGGGGAAGTAGAGATATGGTAAGACTTAGTCACAGTGTCATAAAATCCTGTTAAGGCTTGTGATAGTGTTAGAAAAGCATCTCTGGTCTCCGTTGGCATGATTTTCTTTGCAACAGAGGCGGTGGGAGATGTCTGATATTTTGTCTTCACATTGTGTGAAGATTGTGTGTGGACTTCTGAAGAGAGAGTCCGCTTCTTTTGCACAGGTTCTTGAAACGGGTGTAATGTTTTCCGCTTTTTTATATTATCAGAATTTTTTGAAACATTTTTACAGGCAGAAGACGCTGAAGATTGGAGAGAGAGGGAGTCTCTAATGCTTCCCTCCGCATTTAAACTTGCCCAACTTTTTGAAAAAGGATTGAGGGACAGTATTTGCTCAGACCTGTGCTGGGTTCCAGGTGGGTGGGAAAAAAGTGATTTTGCTCTTTTTGTGTTTTGGTTTTGCTCCCGATCTGAAAAGGGGGAGTGAACTATGCGGGTCGGCTGCTCTTTTTTCGATTGTAGCCTTACCCGTGGTTCCCCTGGAGCTGCAGAGTCGCCTCCCGAAGACCTGAAGTGGGTACTGTGCATCTGCGGCCCGTGTGTAGTCTTATGCGGCGAGTCGCGCCGCCCCTTATGCCCTGAGTCGCGCCGTTCCGGGGTCTCTGAGTCGCGCCGCTCCGTTCTGTCTGCGCAGCGCCGCTCCGTGCGGTCTGCGCCGCGCCGTTCAGTACGTCCTGCGCCGCGCCGCTCCGTGCGTCCCTTGCCACGTTCTTCTGATAACGGTGATCTACGACGTTTCATACGCTCCGCAGAGTCGCGCCGCGTCACGTGCGTCGTGACGTGTGCGCTTGGGTGCGTCGCAGCAGACGTTGAAGGACTCGTGGCAGAAGGCGGGGTTTTTTGAGCGCCGCGTCCTTGTGGGTTGAGCGCGGTCTGGGATGGCAAGTGAGTGTTTTTATTACTAATATCGCTTTGTGGTATTGCTGTCTTCCTTTTAGGTGACCTAGAGTCCCTTTTGGAAGTTTGTTTTGATCTCGAAGAGTTCTCTGATCGTTTCGGTTTATTTTTTGTCGGTCTGTCACCAACCCTGGCGCTAGCATTTCTTTGTCGTTTCTGGGGAGGATCAGAGATTGATGGTCCCGGGGATGATTTAGTGTCTGAAACTGCCTGGGAAGTTTCTTGTAGGGATCGTAAGGATTCTATACGCTCAGCGCGGATCCTCCGGGCCCTTGGGGACATACGCCCGCACGATGTACAATTGGGAATGTCATGGTCAGGACCCAAACAACGATAACAGCTATTATGTGTGTCAGTAATCGACATCACTTTGCCGCAGCTACAGGGTTTGAACCCCGATGGGCGCGGATTATCCTTTTTATTTGAGTTTGACATTCTTACTTGTTGAAGAAAGCTGAGGAGGTCCGAAGCTCCGCGTGCGATTCCTGCGCGCGGAAAAACAGACTGAGGAGAGTCGTTTTTCCAGCGCGGGAACCCACGCGCAGCCTCAGAGCACAGCTCTGACTTCTCTTTGGAAGCTCCGCCTCCTGTGCCTGACGGACAGGTCCCATACAGCATGGCTAATTCAGCCTGCTATCGACGGGAAAATATCAGAATGCATATAAGTGGTTGTATGATATGGTCACTGCTTCCTTGAGGCAGGGATAGTTACTTGGCTGTAAACTCAATTTTAAAGAAAACCACTCTGTACTTATTAGTGGGCTGTATTTATTGCCCCATCTTGAATATCATTTACTTGTCCAAGATTATTAAAAAAGGTGGTGACATCCCAAGCACAGAAATATTTAGAAAAAACAAATGGGTTGGATCCATCCTAGGCAGGCTGGACTCTGTGTTGGCTTAGGAACAGATTCAGTACTATGGCAGTGGTGATGTCTGCCACAGTTTAGATAAAAACAAGGTGGTACTGATTGCTTTGCTGGATTTATCCAGTGCATTCAACCTGGTATCTCATACCATCTTGTGGAATAAGGTGCAAGCAACTTGGGTGGGTTGAGAATTGTTTGGTATTGGGTCTTTTCTTTCAGACAGACGGGCGGATTTTCAAAGCCCTGCTCGCGTAAATCCACCCGGATTTATGCGAGCAGGGCCTTGCGTGCTGGCGCGCCTATTTTCCATATGCCGCCGGCGCGCACAGAACCCCGGGACGCGCGTAGGTCCCGGGGTTTTCGGAAGGGGGCGTGTCGGGGGCGGGGCCGAACGACGCAGCGTTTTGGGGGCGGGCCGCGGCATTTCGGGGGCGTGGTTTCGGGCCGGGGCGTTCCAGTAGGGGGTTTAGATAGGGCCCGGGGGGTGGGTTAGGTAGAGGAAGGGAGGGGAAGGTGAGGGGAGGGCGAAAGAGCGTTCCCTCCGAGGCTGCTCCGATTTCGGCGCGCGCCGGCTGCCCAAAATCGGCAGCCTTGCGCGCGCCGATCCAGGATTTTAGAAGATATGCGCGTACAGAAGAAGATGCTGTGCAAACAAAAGTACGCGATCGCGCAGTTTTTCAAAATCTACCCCAGAGTGAATGGGACAATGTTATCATTTGCCAGAGTTTTGGGTGCATCAATCCCAGAGCTAGCCATCCCCTTTCCTGTTTAGTATATTTATTTATACTTTTGGCAGAATTATCTAAACCACTGATTTTTCAAGCAACATGTACATGGATGCCATACAGTTGGAAGTATACCCAGGTAAAAAAAAAAGCACATGGATTGTTGAGGGCACTAAATAAGAACATTCTGGGTCAGACCTTTGGTCTGACCCAGTATGGCAAGATCCCAAGAAGTAGATAGTTTCCAAACTGCTTATTTGAATAATAAGCAGTGGATTTGTGCAACTCTACATTAATAATGGTTAATGGACTTTTCCTCCAGGAACTTGTCCAAGCCTTTTTTAAATATAGCTACACTGATAGCTTTAACCACATCCTCTGGCAATGAATTCCAGAGTTAATTATGTGATGAGTAAAAAAAATATTTTCTCCTATTAGTTTTAAATGAATTACCTAGTAACTTCGTTGTATGTCCATTGTCCCCTGGTCTTTGTACTTTTCGAAAGAGTACACAACTGATTCATGTTTACTCGTTCCATTCCATTCATGATGTTATAGACCTCTTCTTTTTCCTTCTTAATCCAAGTTATTGTTTCCCTGTTACATGTAACTGCTTTTCTGCACTATTGTTCAAATTGTAAAGTTTATTATATTGTGCACCCCTGTTCCTTGTGAACCAGCATGATGGGACTTCTGTCTTGAATGTTGGTATATAAAAAAACTTAAATAAAATAAATAAATAAATCATATCTCCCCTCAGCCATCTCTTCTCCAAGCTGAAGAGTCCTAATCTTTTAAGTCTCTCTTCATAGAGAATTGTTCCATCCCTTTTATCATTTTGGTCACCCCTCTCTATACCTTTTCTAATTCTGTTATATCTTTCTTGAGATATGGTGACCAGAATTGCACAAAATACTCAAGGTGAGTTGCACCATAGAGCAGATCAGAGGCATTATGATATTCTCTGTGTTATTCTCCATTTCTTTCCTAATAATACCTAGCATTCCATTTGCTTTCTTGGTTGCTGCTGCATGCTAAGCAGAACATTTCAACGTATTTTCAAGGATGACACCTAGATCCTTTTTCTGAGTGGTGACTCCTAAAGTGGAATCTTGCATTATATAGTTATAATTTGGGTTACTCTTCCCTAAGTGCATCACTTTGCATTTTTCCACATTAAAATTATTTTTTCCATTTGCATGCCCAGTCTCCCAGTTTAATATAACCCAACAACCAGTGAGAACCCAAATATCATCACGTCCCACAAATTATATATAAACATGAAAAATGTTTTATTAAGAATAATACATCCTAACTAGACACATAATACTAGCTAACCAGTCCTCATTCACCCTCATTCACACATTAAAAAATTCAAAATGTAAATAACACATAGGCAGGTATAAAGACAGCATACATATGTCACTTTCTTGTAAATCCTATTCACAGAGTAATTATAAGATAATAAATATCATGTAGAGAATAATCTCTTCCTCTAAGTGTATTACATTCTTAATTTCTCCTTTGTGCTCAAAACTGCTGTCACGATGTTGTTCAAAAATTTCTCGGCCGCAAGGCTATTCTCCTTTTGACCGCTGCCGCAATATTCATTCAAATGCTTCTTAACGCTGTTCCCCTCTCCGTTATCCACTGCCACAATGTTATTCACTCGAATATCAATCCCCGATCAATCAAATATCGATCCCAACGAAGATCTCCGTTTCACCCGACTAGTGGGCTTCCTCAGGGGAAAACTTTCACCAACCTATAATAACCAAAAACAATATGCTAATCCCAACACTATTAACAAACACAATACTTACAACCATTACCTTAATCCTTACCAGACAAATCCAGTATTTCAACACTACCGGTACTTGCTTCCAATTTATCGTTTATCCAAAAACTTTAAACATGTGTCATTTTCATCAATGCTAATAACCGTTTGTCAACTGGTCACGAAACTGCAACCAAAAATATTTCTTTCATGAATCAAGGCTCTAAAATCAGAAACGAAACACACCATATCTGAACAGACGCCAACAACACATACTTTCAACGTCCGGAAGTGACGATCCCACTTCCTTTCTCCATTACCATGCAAACAGGGGTATGCAAGGTGTATCACATGATCAATGGCATGACCGTGCTGCTGTTTTCAATTTGTCTTCAAAACATCTATCTGTAGCTATGGTTAAAGTGTTGGACAAGGGTTTTTCCTTCATTCCGTATTGTAGATATGATCTCTTTCAGACTCGCATTGAACTACAAAAATTTTTTTGTAGGCTTCACATCAGAGAATCTTTTGGACCTAATGATTTTATTCTAGATAAGAATGAATAACTGAATGAATGAGCATCTAGATTGTTTTTGTCTGGTGGAGAAGCATCCAAATAACTGCACATGTGGACGCAAGCTATACTGAGTGCAGTAAGCCTGCTACTGGATAATCAATGAAAGGTGACCTATAAATCCTGATGAGCTGGGTGTCCCCCAGAAGTCAGAGAGGCCAACCACACACAACAACCAGCATGGAGATCGCAACAGATGATAGAAGTTACTGAGGCCAATTGCTGTGGACACTGCTGGCAGGCCAGAGGTACTCCTTGCTACTATTTTAAATTGGGCAGATCTCTGTGTCAGTTAAACTCCAAGGACCATGCAGCTTATATGGGACTTAGGTATTCTTTATAAGGGTATTCTGACCAATTGCACAGAGGGAGCAATGAGTTAATAGATTTAGCTTTTCTTGAAAATATGGTAGTAGCCCTGGTCTTTTATATTAGCTAGTCCTAAGGGGACCAGTGTTTAACACACATATATATATATATAATAAGTAATGCACATTGTTTTGATTAATGCTGACACCAATATAACTATAGATTAGGTAACTTTTCATTCAGTCAGTGTGAATTCTTTGAATCCAGGGGTGGATTATGTTGGAGTCATTTTTTTGTTACTTTTGCTGCAAATGTATATAGAGGGTAGGCCGTATGGATTCAGAGTTTTCACCCAGACACAGATTAGTTTGAAGGCCACAGGCTAACCACTGAGTGAACTCCTGTTTACTGCTTATACTGTGAAATATTTATGAACAGACAAGGTCCTGTTTATTTAGTTATTCCACTATCTATGATGAGAAAGTAGTTGTTATCAAGCCTGAGAGAAAGTGAAGGCCAAACAGTTGTGTCTTAAATTTGATAAGAAATCAGAGGGAGGGAACACCACTGCTTCCACAAGCATTTGTAGTGTATAAGGAGAGACAGAGAAAGAGAGAGGGAAGAGAGAGAACTGTGGATGTGATGGTACAGGCTGATCCTTTTGAAACATGGGAGCTTTTTATATCTATGTAGCAATTGTTATTATCTACCATTACTTCTTCTGTGTAATCTGATTTTATTTGTTCTATCCTCCTATTGCTCAAATAAACTCACTTTCCTAAATACCTGGAACCGTGTTGTACAGAATCAAAGTTTGTGCGTGACTTTTTGTTTTAGGAATTAGCTTCTGGGTTCAAGCACCCAGGTATAATCCGAGTAATTGTGTGTGGCTATTTGTGTAGGGAATAAGCTCCTGGGTTCAAGCCCCCAGGTATAATCCCAGTAAGGTGTGTGTGTGTGTGTGTGTGTGTGAATATGGGATAAACCCCTCAGGTAGCCCCAGTGTAGACCTCAGTGAGATTAGCCCCCCCCCCCCCCCCCCCCCCAGGTCAGAGCTCCTGGGATGAATACCAGTGTGCACAGTCTGAACCTGCAACAGGTTGCGGGCTGCTTGCCAAAAATCTGGCCTCCAGACTCATCCATTTATGGTACTGACTTATGAAATCATGGAGCAGGATTGCATGTCTTTCATCTCATTGGTTAGATCTGATTGCATGTCTTTTATGTAATGAACAGCATGGAGTATGTGTGTCTTGTTTCATTGGTTGGAGCCTGAAAACAAACCTACCCCTCCTTAAATGTCAGGGCGTCTGTGGTTATTTGGGTCACAAGAGGCCAAAATGGTTGATCACAACATTACATGCTGTTTACCTCTTCTTCCATATGATCAGGGTAGGAAGAAGCTTCTGAATATGAGGCCTTTCCTCATTGGTTATTTCTTCTCTCAAAATATATATGATGCTTATATGTTACTTCTAATTCTACAACACTCATCAGTCGATCAATATCTGTCAAGCTGAGCCTTTTGAGCTCACCTCCAATCATGTCCTCTTTTTCATTTATACTTACCAAGTTCCAAAAGGTTTCTGTTTGCCTTGCTAGTGCAGAGTCCACTTGCTCTGCAACTGACTGTTAGTTACAGCTGTTACTTGATGCGTCGGAGGTGGACCCTTGGGCTGAAGTGGGGTTGACACAACCCATAGGTAGGGACCTACAGGTCCCCACCATTGGCAGGTGGAGTGGGCTGAAGTTAGAGGCTGCTGGATCTTCACCTATACCAGCCCTCGTTCCCCGCGGGTTGAGCCTTTGGGTGCCGGGGCCGGCAGGACTTAGGTGGGCCTTGAGGTTGGATCGTGAAGTAAGGAATTTCAGCCCAGAGACAGCAGTCGATAGGAGGTGTCCTACCCTGGACTGGGTTCGGTACAAGAACTCAGGCACCAATGGAACAGGAGGTAACTGGAGGCACCTGAGCAGAGAAAGGCCAAAGCCTTGTAAGTCCAATTCCAGGAAATAGGCTGGAGGAGGCATCACTGACAGGCTGGAGTCAGGGCTGGCGGCAAGCAAAGGTCATGCCAAGTAATGTAGAACTCTGGACTCGGAGTAATCTGTAGCGTAGTCGATCAAGGCAATGGTCAGGATACGGAGAAGGCAGGCGTAGTCAATCAAGGAAATGGTCAGGACATGTAGAAGGCAGGTGTGGTCAAACGTAGCAGAGTACCAGGGTTGGAGATAGGCTGAAGAGTGGTCAAATGTAGCAGAGGACTGGGGTTGGAGATAGGCTGAAGAGTGGTCAAACGTAGCAAAGGTCCAGGGTTGGAGATAGGCTGAAGAGTGGTCAAACTTAGCAAAGGGCCGGGGTTGGAGATAGGCAGAAGAGTGGTCAAACGTAGCAAAGGTCCGGGGTTGGAGATAGGCTGAAGAGTGGTCAAACGTAGCAAAGGTCCGGGGTTGGAGATAGGCTGGAGTAGTCAAACGTAGCAGAGGACCGGGGTTGGAGATAGGCTGAAGAGTGGTCAAACATAGCAAAGGTCCGGGGTTGGAGATAGGCTGAAGAGTGGTCAAACGTAGCAAAGGTCCAGGGTTGGAGATAGGCTGAAGAGTGGTCAAATGTAGCAAAGGTCCAGGGTTGGAGATAGGCTGAAGAGTAGTCAAACAAAGCCGAGTCAAAATCCAGACAGTCAGCCCAACACATAGACAGGGCAGGGACAAGAAAGACAGGAACCGGGAACCACAGGAGGCAGGAACACAACGTAGAGACGATTCTCTATCAGCAACGAGTACTCATAGTACTAGGAGACCTGTTGCAAAGGCAGTGCTACGGAGTGAGGCCTGAGCTTATATACGCTGAAGAGTCTGACGTCAGCATCCGGGGCCACAGCCAGGTTCCCGCCACGGGCCCTTTAAAAAAATCAGCAATGCGCATGCGCGCACGCCTAGGGAGGGATGCGGTGCCAATCGCGGCGTCTCTCCGCGGGCCACGTAGAGAGGACTGAAGAGCAGGGACATCTTGGCTGGCAACACTGGGACCATGGCAGAGCCGGAGGCATCAGAGGTGACCCGAGATCGGAGCTGGCGGCCCACTGCTGCCAGTGAAGAGGAACCAGGAGCTGGAGTATGTACAAGAAGGTTAGAGGGCCGCGAGGTGGGTCTGCCATGGGTGGCAGGCGTAACATTACTTTCAAAAATTGCGAAATATTTCTTTCAGCAAAAGTCCAAATTCTGGAAAAGGTCTCTATGCCCAGTTTCTCTGGTTATTGTATGTGTTAAAATGTCCATCATTTTTAAATGTCCATATTATCCATAGTATGCCAATGCAGAAAATTAAACTGAGTTTAAATATAAATTATTCCATGTATTCTAAGAGGCTTATATGGTAGGCCAAAAATAAAAATGTTCATATCAGAGGCTTTTTGGAGACAAAAATGGCATTCTTTGGGAGCTTATCCTAACTTCCTATCACTAATCTGATATGTAATTCTCCACCCAAGCTCTAATCATAACAAAAGAAATCCAAGGTACCTAAACTGTTGCAAAGTGGTACCAAAACTGGCATGAATACCCTAAGGCACTGAAAAGGATCAAAGGGGTACCAGAAGTGGCAATTCTACAAGGCATCGTGAGAAGAGCAAAGAAGCAGCAAGAGTGGGAGGAACACTCAAAAGGCTTAAAAAGAGAGCACCAAAAACAGTGGCATGAACCCTCAAAGGCAGCACGAGAGGTAAAGTGGTGTCAAGAGTGACATCAACACACAGCAGAAAGGTTGGCAGAAATAACCTCAAAGCACCAATATAAGGACATAGTAGCACAAAGTGTGGTATCAAAATATCAAAGCATCATAAAAGGTGCAAAACATCCCACCACAGTGGGAATAACACCCCGAGATGTAGAATCTAGGGTATGGCAGCAAAGCAGAGTGATAGTAAGATCTTCAAAGTGCAAAGTCTGTGTGTGGCAGCAGTACTGAATGGGAAGAAAACATAAAGTGCAGCATAAGGAGTATAGCAGCAAGGCAGAGTGGCATGGGAGATGTCTATTTTCCTGTGGAAGCACTTTCCACTGGTCAGTTTTTGTATAAGATAATGATGTGACATTTGTAACAAAAGCTTTTATTACATTCCTGTTTGAGCCTGATTTTGCTGCTGGGCGGAATGTTGGATTTCTTGTGAAATTTGATTATGTGTTTGAAACTTTTATCACAATGAGAACAAGATAATGGTCTCTCATTAGTGTGGCTTTCCTGGCAATTTTTAGGGTTTGCTTTATTCAGAAAGCTTTTCCCATACAGGCTAATTTAAAAATGAGCATGCTTGTGACCATACGTGTGTATCAGCGAGTTAGCAGAGATGTGCTTGAATTTTAAATCATGCACACACTTGCACGCACATGATTTAAGATACACCTACCATCATAAGTGAGCTCCTAATTTTAAGAGATTACTCGAGTAAACCTACTTTGTGTATCTCACATAGGACTTTGCCAGCTTTTTCAAGCATATGTAAGCAAATTTTAAAATATGCTCACACGAGGGACATTCCTAGTTTTTGCAAATAGTCCACCAGTTTGTCCAGTCAATCTCAGGGTTATCCAGACCCCTCTTGTTCTTAATCCTGCACAACCCCCGGTTGACCCGGACCTTTCATCCTGTCATGCAAGCCCAAAAATGCAAGATCTGCAGATTTTCTACACATCAGGAGCAGCAGTAAGGTTACACAGCTAACAAGCCGCTGTGTGCTATGGCCTCAGGTATTAAAATATTGAATTGCACGCACAAATGATAGCCCTACCCTGGAACACCCTTGTCTGCCCCTTTTTTAAACTCATGCATGCATATATATGCTCAAAATTTCTGCCTTTTAAAATAAACATTGCTCATGCATAGCCCAGATATTCATATATGTGGGCATTTTAGCACATGAACTGCTTTTGAAAACGAGTCTATATTCCGTTGCAGAATATAGTCTCTTCCCTTGGTTCATTTTCTGGTGTTGTATACTGACATTTATACCACATTCAGAATATGTTAAATGTCTCCCCTGAGTATGTTTTCTGTTGCCCCTAAATTTCTTCCTTCTGACTGAGGGTTTCTGGGGACAATCCTCCCCTGTATAACCAAGAAAGAAGAAGAGTAGAAGTACTAGGCTAGGATCCTAGAGATGTATTACAAAACAGCAAAGCAGAGAAGAGAAAACATGTGGGGAAGGAGGAGAAACTTGTATTTTTTTCTTTTTTTTATCTTTTTTTTTTTCTGAGGTCAAAACACCCCACTATAACCAGCAAAGAAAAAAAAAAAGGTGGGAAAACTAGTCTGGAATTATAGAGGGGTAAAACAAAACAAAGAACTATAAAAGAAGTGGGGTGAGAAAAGAAACTTGTATTTTGTTTTCTTTTTTTACATATATATTTTTTTCTGGGGACAAAACACCCTAGTATAACCAACAAGCAAACAAGCTGGGAGAACTAGGCTGAGATCCAAATAGTAAACAGCACAGAAGCACCAAAACTTACTTGCTGGTACATAGCAGGTGGACAAAATAACAGCATGATCCCAAGGTAGTATATCAGGGGCATGCCAGGTAAACAGAGTAATAGAAGCAAGACCCCTAAGGTTATCAAGGGCATGGTAGCTAGGAGAATTGTAGCAGCAAACAGCATTTGGGGCTTAGAAGATAGGCATGATAGCAGGAAATCCCGTAAGGTTGTATATCAGGGATATGACAGGTAGGCAAAATAACTACAAGGCCTTCAAGTTGCTTTCAGTCATCTTGCCACTCACATGGACTGAAAACCCAAGCAAAGGCAGATTGATTTCCAAAAAGACCAGCTTTTCTATCAACTCTTGCATCAGCCTTGAGTGAAGAGGGCTCATGATATCCCTTACCATTGAGAAGACACAATCTCTGGGCACTCTGGCTCGTAGGCAGGATAGATAGTGCAGAGCCACCTTGGCTAGGTCTGGCCAGACTGTAGATTTGTGGCCCATGTCCATGTTCTTGAATGGGCTCTGCAAGATATAATATCTGAGAAATTTTTGTTTGGCTCTCTTTGATGGGTTGGGCCAAAGGTCTCTCCTGCCAGCTGCTTTAGCTACGACCCATGTCAGGAAAGATGATTCTTTGTGGGCAATTTGATTGGTGTATTGAGGTGGGGGAGGTAGTAGTTATTGACAGGGTACTATTCTTGCTTGCACTACTCTCTGAGATACTCACTCTTTCCTGTTCTACAGTCCCATTATGCATCTACCTCTGGCACACCCATTCAGACACCCTATTTACCAGCATCCCCTTTATGAATGTGAGATTCTGGGACTGAAGGTTGAGATTCCATTTTACCTGCACTTCATAAAGGGGTAGATTTTAAAAGGGTTACGGAGCGGCTTTGGAGGAAACGGGGAAAGCCATTGGGGCTCCCCTTTGGCTCGGCACATGCAAGGTGCACAAGTGTGCACCTCCTTGCGCACGCCGACCCTGGATTTTATAGCATGCGTGCGGCAGCGCACGCATGTTATAAAATAGGGTGTACATTTGTGCGCGCCAGGTAGCGCACACAAATGTATCCCGCGCTCGCTCCTTTAAAAATCTCTCCCAAAGTGTAGCATGCATGTATGCACTGTTTTGTGTGAGAGGTTTCAGTCTCTCTTGAATCTGCTGCTGCTGCAAGGAGTGCAGAACATGCAACATCTCTTCTATTCTCTCTTGCCTATGGATGCCTCTGACCTTTTGTCTAGAATCTTTACTATAAGCATGATCCCCACCCAGAATGACCTTTCTGGAACTCATATCCAGGTGATAGATTGATAGTTATAATGAAGAGCAAATTTAAGCCTGCATGAGTCATGACTGACTCAATATTAGATTATACTGGTTGCCTCAACTACAGTAAATATTTACAATTGTCGGCTCAGTATGCTGAGGCAATCAAAAAAAGCAAACAGAATGTTAGGAATTATTAGGAATAGAATGGCAAATAAAACAATGGATATCATAATGCCTCGCATTGTTCCATGGTGAGACCGCAGCCATCTTGAATACTGTGCGTAATTCTGGTTGAGGCATCTCAAAAAAGATATAGTTGCACTGGAGAAAGTGCAGAGAAGTGTGACCAAAATGATAAGTTTATTTATTTATTTATTTATTTATTTATTTATTTAACAGCTTTTAATATACCGGTGTTCGTGCGGGCACATCACACCGGTTTACAATAAAACTTGAGAAAGGAGGAAAATTACAAAAAACAGGGAGCGGGTGAGGGAGCAGGTGAGAAAGGGGGGCGGGAGTGAGGGGGATAGATAGAGGAGGAAGGGATAGCAGCTGAGAAAGTAGAGGAGAGTAACCATAATTGAGGTGGAGGTATTTACAGGAGGAGGTATTTACAGCAGAAGGACTGCAGAGGTATGATAAATTAAAACTATAACTTATTTACATTGTATATTCTATACATTATAACTTATTTACAGCAGAGTGTGATACAATTAACTTATGTCAAGCTAATTCAGGTGGTGTGTTAGAGAGAAATCCATAGGAGCATACAGGAAATGTGGTGAGGGGGGAGGCGGGGAGTCTGGGGGGGTGTCTGGGGAGGTGTCTGGGGGGGTTGGTTTCATAGGGGGGGATTGTCTACGGGGGATTGTCTAGGGGGGTGGTGTCTGGGGGGGTTGGCTTCATGGGGGGGGGGATTGTCTACGGGGGTTGGTTTCAGGGTAGGCCTGTCTGAAGAGCTATGTCTTGATGCCTTTTTTGAAAGTGGGCAGGGAGGGTTCAAGACGGAGGTGTGTGGGGAGGGAGTTCCAGAGGGCAGGGCCTGCGATGGTGAAGGCTCTTTCCCTGGTGGTGGAGAGATGTGCTGTCTTTAGGGGGGGGGGGGGGGTGTAGGGTGCCTGCTAGGGTGGATCTTGTGGGGCGATGGGAAATGTGAAAGTGGGGCATTTTCTTAAGCCAGGCAGAGTGGCTTTTGTAGAGAATGTTGTGAAGTATGGTGAGGGTTTTATATTGGGAGCGGAAGTGGATGGGCAGCCAATGCAGATCTGCAAGAATGGGGGTAATATGCTCTCTTTTGCGTGTGTTAGTTAGGATTCTTGCCATGGCGTTCTGTAAGGTTTGTAGTGGTTTGATGGTGGAGTATGGGAGGCCTAGCAACAGGGCGTTACAGTAGTCCACTTTGGAAAATATGGTGGACTGCAGGACTAAACGGAAGTCTTGAGTATGGAGTAGTGGCCTGAGCTTTTTAAGGATCTGGAGTTTGTAGAATCCTGCTTTAAGCAGGGACTTGATGTGTGGCTTGAAGTTGAGGTGTTGGTCGAGTGTGACTCCCAGGTCTCTTACAGAGGGGGGTAGGGCGTGGGTGAGGGTGGAGAGGGTTGATGTGGAGGAGGAGGCGTGTTCAGGTTGCTTGGATATGAAGAGTAATTTGGTTTTGGTTGCATTAAGTGCAAGGTGTAAGTTGGCTAGTAGGGAGTTGATTAGGGGTGTGCATTCGTTTTGACCGCATATGTAAAACGCAACTTTTTTTTTTTTTTAACTTAAAAAAGTGATGAGGCGAAAACGATCGGATTTCCAACGTATTCAACATAGCTATGTTGAATACGTTGGAAATCGCGATTGTTGATCCTAAATAAAAATTTAAACCCCTCACCCTCCTTAATCCCCCCCCAAGACTTACCAAAACTCCCTGGTGGTCCAGCGGGGAGTCAGGACGCCATTCCTGTATTCCTTTGCGAGGAGCACGTGATGTTGGCGTCACGTCGGAGTGACGCGGACGTCACGTGATTCCCCGCGCGTTCGCTCCGGGACCCTCGTTGGACCCAACCGGAACTTTTGGCCAGCTTGGGGGGGTCAGGAGGGAGATTGAATGGCATCTGTTTTCCTAATCTGATAATTATTTCTTACATTGGTTTGTCCGTCTGTGTACCTATATGGCGCGCATGCCTCTAGGGAACCGATGATTGGTTCCCGCGAGAAAGGTGATTTGTTCACCTGCATTTTGGCGCCTAAATTCTGCCTTTAAAATACCTGGTTGGACTAAGGGTAAATGCACTCCCTGCCACCTTATGAACACTGCACCAAGGTATGTTTATTTTTACTGTTTTAAACTCCATATCGGCTTTAGTCCATTGTTCGTTGTCCTGATCTTTAATTATTCTAATATTGCAGATTGATTGAATCCCTGTTGGTCCCCCCGATGCAGCCTCCGGCGAAACACGGGTCCGTGTTGGGGCACCTTGAAAATTGCTTGCTGTGTTAACATTATGCAGTGGAGTTGCCGCAATAAAATTTAGAATTTGTTTTCTCATAAAATGTTTGGAATTTCCTTTGATCAGGACTAAAAGTTCTATGCTCTGCACTTTTGTGATTTGGATTATTCTGTAGTGCAGCACCTTGCTTTCGTTTGTTTGGTAATTGAAGTCTCCCATTATTACCGCACTTTCAATTTGGTTAGCTTCCCTAATTTCTCTTAGCATTTCACTGTCAGTCTCACCATCTTGACCAGGTGGATGGTAGTATACTCCTATCACTATAGTCTTCCCCAACACACAAGGGATTTCTCCCCATAAAGATTCAATTGTGTGTTTAGTCTCGTGCAGGATGTTTATCCTGTTGGACTCTATGCCATTCCGGTTGTCCTCCTTCCACCATGTCTCTGAGATGCCAATTAAGTCTAGGTCATCATTCACTGCTATACATTCTAATTCTCCCATCTTACTTCTTAGACTTCTGGCATTAGCATACAAACATTTCAAAGTTTGTTTTTTGTTTTTGTTTGTATTTTCATTCTGCTTTTTAATTGATAGGGATAAGTTAGAATTTTTTAGCTCATGTGAGTTTTTAGTTACAGGCACTTGGACTACTTTTCTTATTATTGGAACCTCACTGTCGGGATGCCTTAATTCTAATGCATCATTAGTATCCTTTGAAGATACCTCTCTCCTAACCATGCACTGCTGAGCGACTGTCGGCTTTCCTCTTTGTTCTGGTTTAAAAGCTGCTCTATCTCCTTTTTAAAGGTTAGCGCCAGCAGTCTGGTTCCACCCTGGTTAAGGTGAAGCCCATCCCTTCGGAAGAGACTCCGCCTTCCCCAAAAGTTTCCCCAGTTCCTAACAAAACTGAATCCCTCTTCCTTGCACCATTGTCTCATCCATGCATTGTGACTCCAGAGCTCTGCCTGCCCCTGGTGACCTGCACTTGGGACAGGGAGCTTTTCAGAGAATGCTACCCTGGAGGTTCTAGATTTAAGTTTTCTACCTAAGAGCATAAATTTGGCTTCCAGAACCTCCCTCCCACATTTTCCTATGTCGTTGGTGCCCACATGTACCACGACAGTCGGCTCCTCCCCAGCACTATCTAAAATCCTATCTAGGTGACGCATGAGGTCCGCCACCTTCACACCATAGAAACATAGAATAATAGAAATGACGGCAGAAGAAGACCAAATGGCCCATCCAGTCTGCCCAGCAAGCTTCGCACTTTTTTTTTCTCATACTTATCTGTTACTCTTGGCTCTTAGTAACCTTTTGGTTCTATTTCCCTTCCACCCCCACCATTAATGTAGAGAGCAGTGTTGGAACTGCATCTAAGTGAAATATCTAGCTTAATTAGTTAGGGGTAGGAACCGCCACAATAAGCAAGCTACACCCATGCTTATTTGTTTACCCAGACTATGTAATTCAGTCCTTGTTGGTTGTTGTCTGTATATAGATCCACTTTACTTCATTCCCCCTGCTGTTGAAGCAGAGAGCTATGCTGGATATGCATTGAAAGTGAACTATCAGACTTTCTCCCCTGCCGTTGAAGCAGAGAGCTATGCTGGATATGCGTGAAGTATCAGACTTTCTCCCCTGCCGTTGAAGCAGAGAGCTATGCTGGATATGCATTGAAAGTGAAGTATCAGGCTTATTTTGTTTGGGGTAGTAATTGCCATAACAAGCAAGCTACTCCCCGCATTTTTGTGAATTAGAATCCTTTTTTCCGCATTTCCTCTTGCCATTGAAACTTAGAGCAATATTGGAGTCGCATTAACCATGTGTATGTTTATTGAATAAGGGTATTATCTCCAGGTAGTAGCCATCATTCCCGCGAGCCACCCACTCTTCATTCATGTCCTCTAGACTTTATGGATCCACAGTGTTTATCCCACACCCCTTTGAAGTCCTTCACAGTTCTGGTCTTCACCACTTCCTCCGGAAGGGCATTCCAGGCGTCCACCACCCTCTCCATGAAGAAATACTTCCTGACATTGGTTCTGAGTCTTCCTCCCTGGAGCTTCAAATCGTGACCCCTGGTTCTGCTGATTTTTTTCTGATGGAAAAGGTTTGTCGTTGTCTTTGGATCACTAAAACCTTTCAAGTAACTGAAAGTCTGTATCATGTCAGCTAAGCTCCTCCTTTCCTCCAGGGTGTACATATTTAGATTCTTCAATCTCTCCTCATAAGTCATTTGATGAAGACCATCCACCTTTTTGGTCGCCCTTCTCTGGTCTGCCTCCATCTTATCTCTGTCTTTTTGGAGATACGGTCTCCAGAACTGAACACAGTACTCCAGGTAAGGCCTCACCAAGGTCCTGTACAAGGGGATAATCACTTCCATTTTCTTACCAGGTGATCATCACGCCCACCAGCCACCCAGCTGTCTACATTCCTAATAATCGACTCACCAACTATGACGGCTGACCTAACCCTTCCCTCCTGGGCAGTAGGCCTTGGGGAGATATCCTCGGTACGAAAGGACAGTGCATCACCTGGAGAGCAGGTCCTTGCTACAGGATCCTTTCCTGCTACACCAGGTTGATACTCTCCAATCATGAGACCTTCGTCCTCCAAGGCAGCACCAGGGCTGCCAGTCTGAATTTGGGACTTGGCTACTATGTCCCTGAAGGTCTCATCTATATACCTCTCTGTCTGCCTCAACTCCTCCAGGTCCGCCACTCTAGCCTCCAGAGATTGGACTCGTTCTCTGAGAGCTAGGAGCTCTTTGCATTGCATGCACATGTACAACTTCTCACCGGTGGGTAAAAATCATACATGTGACACTCGATGCAAAAGACAGGGAAGCCCCCCTCTTGCTGCTGGACTGCTGCCTTCTTCTCAATTTCGATCAGTTCCTAGTTAAGTTTTAGGTTGCTATGGGAGTAGGAATGTGTCTAATTAACGTCCTTTAAATGTATTAGTGAATTCGTTATATGGGGTAGATTTTCAAAGGGGTAAGCGTGTAAGATACGGGCGTACCCCCCGAAAACCTACCCCAAACCCCCCCTGCGCGCGCCGAGCCTATTTTGCATAGGCTCGGCGGCGCGCGCAAGCCCCGAGACGCGCGTAAGTCCCGGGGCTTGCAAAAAGGGGCGGTCGGGGGCATGGCCAGGGGGCGCAGTTAGGGTTTGGGGGCATGTCTGGGGGGCATGTGGGTGGTCTAGGGGTGTGACCGAGTGCTACGACACAGCGGCCCGGAAGCAGTAGTAACTTCTCTGATACAGCTAGGGGGGGGTCTAGATAGGGCTGGGGGGAGGGTGGGTTAGGTAGGGGAAGGGAAGGGAAGGTGCGGGGGGGGTAGAAAAAAAGTTCCCTCCAAGGCCACTCCGATTTCAGAGAGGCCTCGGGAGGAACGGGCAGCGCGCGCAGGGCTCGGCGTGCGCAAGTTGCACAAATGTGCACCCCCTTGTGCGCACCGACCCCGGATTCTATAAGATACCCACAGCTACGCGCATGTCTTATAAAATCCAGCGTAATTTTGTTCGCGCCTGGTGCGCGAACAAAAGTACACGTGCGCGTATGTTTTTAAAATCTACCTCTGCGTCTGGTAGTGGCCTACAGGGTTCTGATCAAACTCTCAATAAAGTTTTTGTTGTTGGTTTTTTTTTTTGTTTTTGGTGAAAGTGGCACCTGCCTATAAATTAAAAGATGAGCTGGGGGGGGGGGGGCGAGGGGTGGGAGTGTTGTGAAATACAAACAGTCTAACTTCAGTTAGGCAGCCAGAGTGACTCACTGCTCTCTTGATTAACAAATGTTGGCCCTATTTAAACCAAATCACACTACTTCAACACCTTTCCAAGGTGAGTAACTGAACTGAACTTTTCAACCTTTTTACTTAGGTATACACTGCTCCTAGCTTATTTCTAGCTTCTGGCCACTTTTGGGGGGGGTTTTTGTTTGTTTTGTTTTTTAAATTCAAACACTCAGTTCTGCTTACTAGTTGCCTTACAGACTTTTAAAAATAAACACACTACCTACTGCTTACTAGCTGCCTTATTGACTGACTATTTAAAAATACAAACAGTCTAACTTGTTTATTCACTGCCTTACTGACTATTAAAAGCACAAACACACAAACACACTAAATAATATTCCCAAATAGTTAACTTTGCCCCAATACTTTTAAAAAAGACAATGTCCCAAGCAAAATCTTACTGATTCCTTTCAGCCACCAGCAAGGTGATCCTGTCCTCTCCCACTGAGCACTGAGAGGAGAGGATCACCTTGCTGGTGGGCACCTTGCCATCTCTGTTTCTAACAGATTAATAGTCCTTCCTTTTTTTTCAGGGCAAATAAATTTACTTAGGGCAAATAAATTTACTTAGCGCCCTCGTAACAGGCATTTCCTTGTGCCATCAGAAAGGTCCAGCTTGTCAGCATACATGCAGAAAAACACAGACCAAGCATCCATTTTGTTTCCAGTGAATCCAATTTATATGCCACATACGTAGTCTGAAGGTTGTCCCTACAGTCACAAAGGCTGCCTATCTTGTTCAGTTGGCAGTCTACCATGAACAGATTAATGCTACTAAGAGGAAATATTCTGCACATAAAATTCACTTAACTGACAATAATTTATTAATATGGTGAAATCCTTGACATCTAGTTCAATAGACTATGGATTTAGCAGTGTTGTAACTACTGTTCTGTAATGTATCTGCAGCCTATTTTTCATCCAGGATTGCTAATATCTGCAATAACAGCACTAATTCCATAGAACTCACTCATGAACCTAGCATGATTATTCAATTTGGGAATCCTTTATCATACGGTAGTTTCTGAACATGATATTGCTTTCACTATTACCAATATGACCTCATTATCCAGTCCTCTTAATCCTTGCTCAACCACTATGTTAAAATTAATAAGAAATGAGATAAGTATGCCTATCACTGACATCACAAATCTCTCACTATCCACTGGGGCATTTTCAGATTCCCTTAAACAGGCCTCAGTTTGACCTATCCTGATGAAGCCCAATGCTGATTCTTCAATATTGGCAAATTATCAATCAATATCCTCTTTACCATTCCTTACTAACCCCTAGATTCATCAAAATGCGACAATAATGCATGCGCTAAGCAAAAGGGGCACATTTATGGAAATTTTGGAATTAATGCACCACAGAATAACATACTGCTTTGCATCAGTAGTATGGTAAACCTTTTGCACCCCCACAATAATTACTACTTTGCATCTTATGGAAAGAGAGAGAGTGAGAGAGACAATCTCCAAGGCCTTCAAGTATTTATATGCCAATAGGAGGGTCATCTAATAGCTTGAGGTGAGGTGTTGGTGGTGGTTTAGGGTTTAGGTACCAATTTATCATGCAGACTGAGGCATACGAATAGCACAGTACATCTCGGTGAAGATTTGACTTCATTTGTGCTGTTCGTATGCCTCAGTCTGCATGATAAACTGGTACCTAAACCTTAAACCACCACCAACATCACCTCAAGCTATTAGATGACCCTCCTATTGGCATATAAATACTTGTATGCCTTGGAGATTGTCTCTCTCTCTCTCTCTCAAAAATGTATCATGAATTGCATTTTGGTCATATCACACCAGGAAAAAAGGTGTAGTTATTTCTAGTGTTAAAACCATGTCATATTGCCCCTCATTTTCATTAATCCTGCCTCTTCCTGAAATTTGCATTTGCGCTATGCGATGCCATTATTATTTTGTGCGTTAACACCATAACGCATTTTGACGAATGACCCTGTAAGATAATTAAATTGGTGGTCTTGAGCCAGCTCACAGATTTCACCAAAGAGAATTTCATCCTTGACCAATTCTAGTTTGGCTTTAGGAAGTCATTTAGTCCTGAAACACTAATAAGTTAAACAGAGGTTTAGAATACGTAAGGAGAAGCAGCGGGAGCTTGTCTCTCGCTGCGAAAGATAACAAGGAGCAAGCAGAGGGAGTTGGCAAGTTAGAAGTGGGGGAGGGGGCGGTAACCCATGGAGACAGCAGCAGTTTGAATCGCTGCTTCTCCATTGGTTACTGGGGGAAACTTTTCTGGCACCCTTTTCTGTTGGTGCCTCAGTTAACTGGGAGCAGCGAGGCAAAAGGCAGAGCTTGCTTTCCCTCCCACCCTCCCTTCAATGTTGGTTTGTACTGAAAAGGATGTTAGGGGGAGGGGTTCTTTGCTGCAGTGGAGACGGAAACCCGAGCCCTAAGTTATAATTTTGTACGTGATTATAAAGGACATTGTTGGGGGGGGGGGGGGGGGGGGGGGCGGGAGTGTGGGTGTGAATCTTGTGTAATTTGGGGCTGCTACACAGGATGGCCTGATGAGCAAGGGGCGATGCTCTGGCCACAAACTTACCCTCACTGGAGCCATGGCAGGGTAAGTGGAAAGGGGTAAAGATGTGTCTTACCATTGGGACGAGGTGGTAAGAGAAGTACCAGGAAGAAGAAGGGGAGGAGGAATGGGCTGGGGGGGGGGGGGGGTTTGACTTATTGTATTAAATGGTTAAGGGCTCGGGTTAAGTTATGGAATAAACTGTGGCCCAATGTTTAAGCCAAATATTGAGTTTGTCTTTTGTTCGGGGGGGGGGGGGGTGGGGGGGAGGAGAGTGTGTCAGCGAGCAAATAGTCTTGCCTACCTATGTTATGGTCCTCTTAGACATCTTGTCTGCTTTCATCTCTCTAGATCATGACATTATTTTAAACCATTTCCAATCCTTTGGGATATCTAAAACTGTCTTCACTTGGTTCTCTTCTTACTTGTCAAACTGCACCCAGCAAATTAGAATTGGTTGCATAGTGTCTGATTGGTATCTTGTAATCGTGGGGGTCTCACAAGGCTTCACGCTATCAGCTGTATTATTTAACATTTATCTCTTTCCACTTTGTAAGATCTTGGCATGGAAAAATTAAAGTTGTTTTTTGGGTTGTTTTTTTTTTTTTTTTTAATGAAAGAAACAAAAAGGGAGTTAGGAATTAAATTTTAAAAACCTAAAACTGGCCTGGTCTTCTGAAAGGAAGGCTACTATGGTGTATGGATGAAGCTGTCATGGGTCAAGTAGAAATACAGCAGCACTGTTTTGTTTTTTGTTTGTTTGTTTATCTGCCTCAGGGCCATTGTGGTCTGACAGCAGGATGGTACAGAAGAAAAGAGGATAATATGCAGTGATTTCTTTGCAGAGCCCCGATCATCACGGCAGAATTGAGACAGAGCAGGCAGCTGTTTGAGGTCCTGGAGTGAGGGCAGGCATGCAAGGCTTCCCCGAGTCAGAAGCAGTAAAAAGCTGACCGGGGAGAGGGGAGAAGAGACCTGCTGAGATTGCAGAAGGCGGGACTTGCAGCTACAGTTGGGGAAGCTGTAAGGGAGATCCTCAGATGCCGGTGCTTTTGCAGTGGCAGCCTGGAGGAATCTGCCACTGCCCTAATAAAGCATAAATTGGTGATAGGGACCCTTGGGAAGATCCCGGAATCTGAAAATATGTGTGCCGTGAACTGGAAGTAACCCAGGAAGGCACTTCTGGTTTCATGCTGGCTCTGGGGTGACTTTAAAGATAAAAATAAAGAGTTTTAAGCAGCGAATCAAATTAAAAATTAGTGATTCTGGGAAAGGGGACTCTGCCTGAGTCTTCACATAAGTTTCAAAGTCCCGATTAATTTTCACCTGACTCAGTTTGGGGAGGGGGGGGGGGGTTTTAAAATTGTGACAAAATAAGCATTGGGGTCATATTAGTGGGGCCTCTCCCGACTCAGCTAATCCGGTTCTGATTTTGCCCTCAGTAGACTCCATTTATGATTGGAATTCTGAGACAGGGTTTCTGTTTCTATATAAATGAGCTAAATTACACCATTTTTTGAGCCTGTGCCGGAATGTGATGCTGCGAAGGGACTGGCGGACTTAAACACACCAGTTACTCTGGTAGAAAAATGTGTTCATTTGTATAAATACACGTAGCAAAAACAATCTTTAATTGTAAATACACACACATAAGTGGTACATGTTCAAAAGCGAAGTCATCACATATATTCTGAAAACAAGGACCCCGACACGGCCGTGTTTCGCATCAGGGCTGCGTCAGGGGGACCGAGCCTTCCAATTATCTAAAAAGTAAGGAAAGTAATTAGGATATTGAGCAAGTAGGCGTGATTGAAAACATGAGACAAGCTAGAGAGGAAAGATAGCCTGGCAAAAGGTTGAGATGTAATGGGGAACAGTTTGCATGTGAATACAGTTGAAGGTATACAAAGCAGGTAGATATGAGCAAGGGGAAGGGGGGGGGGGGGGGGGGGGGGAGAACCTGACTCTGCCACTGCAACGCGTGGCCGGGCACAGCTAGTTTTAAATAAAATATTGCCCTTATTTGTAATACTTGAGGTTTTAACATAAGAAATTGACTGCATCTTGATTGAGTGGCACAAGCTAAATCAGGAAAAATACAGATTTTACAATGATAAAACAGCTCATCTCTGTGTTTGAAAAACAATTACAGAATCCATTCTTTATCAGGTTCAAAAACCAAGATGACAACCAAAGTAGCAACATTAGTCTGGCCTTCTCCCATGTCTTCTAAAAAAGCAGTGAGAATTCCAGTGTCCAGGGGGGATAGATGATGCTATTTCCCCCACTAAACCTGTAGTTTTCTCCTTTTGGGGGTACAGGTACATAGTAAACACAGGCGAGGAACAGATTAAACTAGTGTTTCTGGAACCTCAATCATTTCCGAAACATTTCTTTGGGAGAAATCAAGTCAATCTTTGGAA
Organism: Rhinatrema bivittatum; assembly: GCF_901001135.1. Taxonomy (NCBI): domain Eukaryota; kingdom Metazoa; phylum Chordata; class Amphibia; order Gymnophiona; family Rhinatrematidae; genus Rhinatrema; species Rhinatrema bivittatum. The sequence continues at coordinate 381,386,618 of NC_042617.1, forward strand.
AGTTAATCAAATGAAGATTCTTAACTTTAGATATATTCTCAAGATTTTCTAGCTTTCTATGAATGGAAGAGTTATCTTTTATTAAATCAGAAGCATTTGTTTGTAGTTGTTCCATTTTCTGCTCCACTTCATCCATTCTTTAAAATGCTCAATAAAAGATTTCTCCTGAACATTAAGACACAGATTAATATCTTTTACATTAGTAGCGACCTGGGAGTTCTGAGAAGACAAAGTTCTCCCAAGGCCATCAGTCACCAGCCAAATCATCTCCAGGGAAAACACTTGCAATTTTGGCAAGGAAAAAGTAGTCTCTAAATTCTCACCCAAAGCAGACTGTGAACAAGCTCCTTCCTGAACAACAGCCATTTCTTGATCTCCTGAATGGGTAAATTCCAGCAGTCTGACCATCAACTCCTCGGCACCACAGTATGCCATCACTTTGCCATTTCATCTGGGTCCTCCTCGACTCATCAGCCTGGATGATGTCATTGACTAGGGACAGAGAACTTCCCTCAGTTGGAAACGCTGGAGCACTTCTCTCCTCCGGACTAAAAAATGTATCCAAGGCCGCAGGGGATAGTAGCAAAACCTTCCCTACCATCTTGCTACAAGGCAGACTCATAGAGGCATTGGGCTGGGAACTCTCCTGGATGACAAAGCGCTCAATTGGTCCCTAAATGGGAGTATCTGAGGGCTCAGTCGGGCAAACTCTCACCTTCCTTTTTTGCTTAACTATAATACAGAAAGAAGTAAACCAAAGAGAAAAAGGGAACCAACATGAGAGAGATCAGTGTGCTGCCACCTTCTTGCTCCTCCCCCTTTTTAAAAATATTTATAAATGATCTGGAAAAGGGTACAATGAGTGAGGTGATCAAATTTGCGGATTTCATAAAATTATGCAAAGTAGTTACATCTCAAGCTGATTGTGACAAATTACAGGAAGACCTTGTGAAACTGGGAGACTGGGCTTCCAAATGGCAGATGAAATTTAATGTGGACAAGTGCAAGTTGATGCATATAGGAAAAAATAAACCTTGCTGTAGTTACACAATGTTAGGTTCTAACTTAAGAGTTACCACCCAGGAAAGATATATAGGCGTCACAGTGGATAATACATTGAAATCTTTGGGTCAGTGTGCTATGGCGTTCAAAAATACAAACAGAATGTTAGGGATTATTAGGAAGGGAATGGAAAATAAAATGGTGGATGTCATAATGACTCTGTATCACTCCATGGTGAAACTGCACTTTGAATTAGGGATGTGAATCGTTTTCCATATCGTCTTAACGATAGAAATCGTGTGGCAGGGCAAGAAAATCGTCTTAGGCACGATTTTTTAGTTAAAAAATCGTTAAAAATCGTTTTTTCCGATTAGTGCGCACTAACTCGAGTTAGTGCGCACTAACGGGAGTTAGTGCGCACTAACTGGGAGTTAGTGCGCACTAACTGAAAATGATACAATTTGACACTTTTCAGGTCAGTTAAGGTCAGTTTAGGAATGAATATGTATTCCTATTGGCTGCCCTCTTATTTATTCATGTTACCCAAGTTTCCTACTGACAGTATATGGGGGATGGGAAATGGAAACAGTTGGTAGCTTGACAAAACAAGTAATGTGATCAGTCAATGTGACTAGAACTTGTGCCCTAACCCTGATACCAGGGGTATTGTGATCTTCCTGCACACAGTGCCCTATCCCTATTAATACCAGGAGTGTTGTGATCTTCCTGCACACAGTGCCCTATCCCTAATACCAGGGGTGTTGTGATCTTCCTGCACACAGTGCCCTATTCCTGATACTGGGGGTGTTGTGATCTTCCTGCACACAGTGCCCTATTCCTGATACCGGGGGTGTTGTGATCTTCTTGCACACATCCCGGTATCAGGGATAGGGCACTGCATGCAGGAAGATCACAACACTCCTGGTATTAATAGGGATAGGGCACTGCATGCAGGAAGATCACAACACTCCTGGTATTAATAGGGATAGGGCACTGCATGCAGGAAGATCACAACACCCCTGGTATCAGGGATAGGGCACTGTGTGCAGGAAGATCACAATACCCCGGAGGAGTGAGGGTCAGGCAGCTCCCCCCTGTCTGTGAAGCCAGCCTCTCACTAGTAATGCAGGGAGGGAGCTGTCTCAGACTTCACCATCCTCCCCCCCCCCCCCCCCCCCCCCCCCCCCTCACCCACACACCATTCACTAGCTGGGACATGGGGGAAGTCAGGAGTGAGGGTCAGGCAGCTCCCCCCTGTCTGTGAAGCCAGCCTCTCACTAGTAATGCAGGGAGGGAGCTGTCTCAGACTTCACCATCCCCCCCCCCCCCCCTCACCCACACACCATTCACTAGCTGGGACATGGGGGAAGTCAGGAGTGAGGGTCAGGCAGCTCCCCCCTGTCTGTGAAGCCAGCCTCTCACTAGTAATGCAGGGAGGGAGCTGTCTCAGACTTCACCATCCTCCCCCCCCCCCCCCTCACCCACACACCATTCACTAGCTGGGACATGGGGGAAGTCAGGAGTGAGGGTCAGGCAGCTCCCCCCTGTCTGTGAAGCCAGCCTCTCACTAGTAATGCAGGGAGGGAGCTGTCTCAGACTTCACCATCCTCCCCCCCCCCCTCACCCACACACCATTCACTAGCTGGGACATGGGGGAAGTCAGGAGTGAGGGTCAGGCAGCTCCCCCCCTGTCTGTGAAGCCAGCCTCTCACTAGTAATGCAGGGAGGGAGCTGTCTCAGACTTCACCATCCTCCCCCCCCCCCTCACCCACACACCATTCACTAGCTGGGACATGGGGAAGTCAGGAGTGAGGGTCAGGCAGCTCCCCCCTGTCTGTGAAGCCAGCCTCTCACTAGTAATGCAGGGAGGGAGCTGTCTCAGACTGGTATCAGGGTTAGGGCACTGTGTGCAGGAAGATCACAACACTCCTGGTATTAATAGGGATAGGGCACTGTAAGAGATGACTGTAGTAGATTGAATAAAGATCTGATGTTTCTGCTCTCCTCACACCAAACAAAAACAACACACAAGCAGGGAAGCCCTTCTTACAAAGCTGAGCTAGTGAGTTAAGTAGGAGGAAAAGTAAACATACTGGTGCCAGTGTGGCTACTTAAAAAATACACTTACCAACAATCAATTACATATATTTGAACTGTGTACAGTTCCAGCCAGGACCACCTTTCTAAAATGCACAGTGATTGGCAAATTCAACATGCACTAGCATTTCAGGTGCCTGCTAACAAAAATAATAAACAAACAAGTTCTAGTCAGGTGAGTGCTGATCATTACATTACTTTTTTTGTCAAGCTTCCAACTGTTTCCATTTCACATCCCCCCAACCATATTGGTAACATCAATAGATAAGAGCACAGCCAGCCAATAGGAATACATACATACATATTCATTCCTAAGTGACCTTTACTGACCTGGGAAGTGTGAACACTTTGTTTCATTTTCTGTTGGTGTTCGTTAGTTTCCAGTTCCATTTCCCATCCCCTCAACCATCACCTCAGTGGTAACCTTGGTAACATCAATAGATAAGAGGGCAGCCAGCCAATAGGAACACATATTCATTCCTAACTGACCTTCAGTGACCTGGAAAGTGTTTATTTGTCTCATTTTCAGTTAGTGCGCACTAAATCGAGTTAGTGCGCACTAACTCGAGTTAGTGCGCACTAACACGATTTAACGATTTTTAACGATAAATCGTTAGAATTTCTATTGTATCGTGTTCTATAACGATTTAAGACGATATAAACATTATCGGACGATAATTTTAATCGTTGAAAAACGATTCACATCCCTACTTTGAATACTGTGTGCAATTCTGCTCACCACATCTGAGAAAAGATATAGTTGTACTGGAGAAAGTGCAGAGAAGGGTGACCAAAATGATAAGGGGAATGGAATGGCTCCCCTATGAGGAAAGGGCTGTTCAAATTGCGGAAGAGACGACTGAGGGGGGGATATGATAGGGGTCTACAAAATCATGAAAGGACTTGCGCAGGTTAATATATAAATCAGTTATTTACTCTCTCAGATAATCCACGGACTAGGGTGCATCCATAAAGTTAGCAACATGATCATTTAAAACAAATCAAAGAAAATTATTTTTCATTCAGTGCAGTTAAGCTCTGGAATTCATTGCCAGAGGATGTGATCATAGCAGTTAGTGTAACTAGATTTAAAATAGGTTTGGATAAATTCCTAGAGGAAAAATCCATAAACTGCTAGGGATGTGCATTCGTCCAGGACGAATTTCAACAAAATTGCCTAATTTGTCCTGGACACTAAAATGAAATTCGTGTCTCCCCGAATTTTAAAGACCTGAACCGAGGAAAATATGAAATTTCCTGCGGCGGGCTGAAAACGAAAACCCCGCTCCTCAGGTAAGCCTATGTGATTACATCAGAGCCTCCCTTGTCACCGTGCTCTGCCCCTTGGGCTGTCTCTACTGCATTCCTTCATAGCTCTGTTCCGCACTCCCCACTCCTTGGGGCCTGCTCTGCGCTTCTCTGTAGGAAGCTCCAGCTCTGGCACCTGCATCTACAACCCAGCCTATTATACTGTGTACTCTCTCTGAACTGTGTCCCTGCTGCAGCTGACCTCGCCTCCCGATGGTGAGGACTTGTGGGCCTCCTCCCTGCAGGCGGTACCAACTCTCACCTCAGGCCGAGGGTCCACTAACCCACAGATCCTAACAGGCAGGAGCTGAAGGCAAGTCCAGACTACAGTGTTGAGAGAGATGCTACAGAGGATGCTACTCTGCCAGTCGCCGGCAGTGCGGAACACTCCATAGTATTTGTTGCATCCCTGCTATACTACCACCCTGGATGGTTCCTTCCCATGCTGAAGTTCCATTTATCCCAATGGCAGCTCCTCCTCTTGCTCTACCACCACCTATAATGGTTCTGCTTCCTCACATGCCAGTACCACCCGTAGTGATGATGTCTCTAGCAACACAGGTGGGATCCAAACACTCTGCTGTGAAGGGGATGGCTTTACATGGTCTGATGGCTGAAGAGGAGAGGCCACTCACTGCTCCCAGGCCATATCTTGTGCATCCACAAATCCCCTTGATGGAGCATCACAGTCCTCCAGGCCCCCCTCTAGCTGCTATCAATCTCTGCCACTATCCCAAGTTTCCAGGCCCTCCAATGGCATGGTCAGCAGTGACCGGACACCACTGCAAAGGAGCATACAGTTGGGATAGGCAGACAGTGGAGCCTCTCTCCAGAAAAAGAGGGCAGTTATAGAAGCATTAACTGTCTATATTTTTATGCACACGTGTCACTCATGAAAATAAATGCACCCTCGCCTTCTATATATGTCTTTAAATCAGATTGTTCCTTTCCTTTATAGCCTGCTGTTGTCTGGTGATGTATTTCCTGGAATTCCTCCTGACTCAGATTGTGTGCCTCCGCAATTCTTCTTCATCCATTTTATCTTCTAGTAGCTCTGGAGGAGGCAGGTCTCTGGTTTTGGCAATCTTAAGAAGAATGCAGCAGACTAGAAAGATCTCACAGACCTTAGTGGAGTTGTGGAGAAGGCATCTCCGAGATTTGTACAGGCAGCAGAAACATGTTTTGAGTAGACCAAAGATCTCTCTTGATCTCTTGGTCTGTCATTGGGCCCAGTTGTAGTGAACATATGGAGCAGTCTGTGGGTTAGCTAGCGGGATCATGATCCAGGTTTTGAGTGGATATCCTCTATCATTTGTAGGGGAGATCACATAGAAAAGAAGCGTTAGATGTCCCTTAGTGGGGTAGTTCAGTTGTCGAGGTTGGAGTGGTCCTCCTGGGCCAATGCTGTCACTCCACCTAGATATGAGGCACACAAAAAGAAGAGATTAATTGCTGTGTAGTGGTAGTGATAAGTGCATTCCTACCTAGAAGCCAGCCCCTTCCTGACATTGGACATGAATTACTGATTGCAAGAGGATGTAAGCATTGTGAGTGGATCCTGAAAACCTGGCTACCGTGTACTTGCTGATCCCCTTGTCATTGCAGACCACGTGCATATTGAGGGATTGGAAGCTTTTGTAGTTGTAGTATGTAGCATTGCTAGCCCCTGATGCCCTTATAGGAATTTGAGTGCAATCAATAGCCCCCCAAGACAGAGGCGAAACAATGTGGTAGAAATCAGTCATTACATAAAAACATAAGAACATGCCATACTGGGTCAGACCAAGGGTCCATCAAGCCTGAGAAATGCAGCCAGGAACTGCTCAATGCATATGGAAGTTGCAGACTGGCTTATTCCTCCTGTGACCCCTAGAGGTGTCTGAAAGGTGATGGTGGCCAAAAAATGCCATGGTAGTAGTGTGTTCTTTATGGTTGGAAGGGTGCAGATCTTGCTTTATGCAGATCTTGCTTTATGCTTTATGGTTTATAGTATGATTTTTTTTGTTGGATCTGAACCTGTGCATGACTTGTTCCTCTGAGAGATCAAAAAACTATGTCTTACTCCTGTATACTTTCTGTAAGGAGTATTTCCTGTTCTTCCTCCTCCTCCTCTGTTTTCCCTCCCTTCTCAGCCATTGTACCATGAGTATCCATAAGCTTATTAAAAGTAATTTTTAAGTTAGAATCTCCACTATTGACTCCCCACCAGTAAGGCCCAAGTTGTCCCAGTCACACTCAGTCCCACACCCAGATTGGCCCTCTTTGTCCCAGTCATACTCACTTCTCCCCAGCGGTGGATTCCCGATGAAGACCGGGCCGGGGATACGCCACCCAGGCCGGCCCAGGAGATACCACGTGGTCTGCCGAGCGCGGCTCTGTCACAGCAGTGCTCGACAGACCACGTGACTAGCGCGACCGGCCCACTGGGGGATGCCTGATCCCCTGATAGGCCAATCTGTCCCTGCACCTCCCTCCTCCCCAGTATGGCTCAGTCTGTCCCAGTAACTCCAAACCCCTAGCCTGCTGCTGTGTCCACTCACCTGGAAAAACCAGCATGCCAAACACTAAGTGGAAAAACACCATGAAAGTGTTAGGATTTGTAGGTATTTTGGCCCTGGGCTGAGGTGAGAGATGGAACCGCCCACAGGGAGAAGCCCTGTGAGCCTCACCGTCGGGAGGCGAGGTCTCAGCAGGCATCAGACACAGCTGTGGAATAGAGTCTTTATTAGAAAAATAGAAAGGCACTGCCCGTGAAGCGGGGAGTACAGGAGAAAGTCACAGCGTCTGTGCTGTGGGGTATACCCAAGGGGAATACTTCTGTAGAGACAATATAAGAACATAAGAACATAAGAAAATGCCATACTGGGTCAGACCAAGGGTCCATCAAGCCCAGCATCCTGTTTTCAACAGTGGCCAATCCAGGCCATAAGAACCTGGCAAGTACCCAAAAACTAAGTCTATTCCATGTTACCATTGCTAATGGCAGTGGCTATTCTCAATCTCTAAGCGAACTTAATAGCAGGTAATGGACTTCTCCTCCAAGAACTTATCCAATCCTTTTTTAAACACAGCTATACTAACTGCACTAACCACATCCTCTGGCAACAAATTCCAGAGTTTAATTGTGCGTTGAGTAAAAAAGAACTTTCTCCGATTAGTTTTAAATGTGCCCCATGCTAACTTCATGGAGTGCCCCCTAGTCTTTCTACTATCCGAAAGAGTAAATAACCGATTCACATCTATCCGTTCTAGACCTCTCATGATTTTAAACATCTCTATCATATCCCCCCTCAGTCATCTCTTCTCCAAGCTGAAAAGTCCTAACCTCTTTAGTCTTTCCTCATAGGGGAGTTGTTCCATTCCCCTTATCATTTTGTTAGCCCTTCTCTGTACCTTCTCCATCACAATTATATCTTTTTTGAGATGTGGTGACCAGAATTGTACACAGTATTCAAGGTGCGGTCTCACCATGGAGCGATACAGAGGCATTATGACATTTTCCGTTTTATTCACCATTCCCTTTCTAATAATTCCCAACATTCTGTTTGCTTTTTTGACTGCCGCAGCACATTGAACTGACGATTTCAATGTGTTATCCACTATGACGCCCAGATCTCTTTCTTGGGTTGTAGCACATAATATGGAACCCAACATTGTGTAATTATAGCATGGATTATTTTTCCCTATATGCATCACCTTGCACTTATCCACATTAAATTTCATCTGCCATTTGGATGCCCAATTTTCAAGTCTCACAAGGTCTTCCTGCAATTTATCACAATCTGCTTGTGATTTAACTACTCTGAACAATTTTGTGTCATCTGCAAATTTGATTATCTCACTCATCGTATTTCTTTCCAGATCATTTATAAATATATTGAAAAGTAAGGGTTCCAATACAGATCCCTGAGGCACTCCACTGTCCACTCCCTTCCACTGAGAAAATTGTCCATTTAATCCTACTCTCTGTTTCCTGTCTTTTAGCCAGTTTGCAATCCACGAAAGGACATCACCACCTATCCCATGACTTTTTACTTTCCTAGAAGCCTCTCATGAGGAACTTTGTCAAACGCCTTCTGAAAATCCAAGTATACTATATCTACCGGTTCACCTTTATCCACATGTTTATTAACTCCTTCAAAAAAGTGAAGCAGATTTGTGAGGCAAGACTTGCCCTGGGTAAAGCCATGCTGACTTTGTTCCATTAAACCATGTCTTTCTTTATGTTCTGTGATTTTGATGTTTAGAACACTTTCCACTATTTTTACTGGCACAAGTCAGGCTAACCGGTCTGTAGTTTCCCCGATCGCCCCTGGAGCCCTTTTTAAATATTGGGGTTACATTTGCTATCCTCCAGTCTTCAGGTACAATGGATGATTTTAATGATAACTTACAAATTTTTACTAATAGGTCTGAAATTTCATTTTTTAGTTCCTTCAGAACTCTGGGGTGTATACCATCCAGTCCAGGTGATTTACTACTCTTCAGTTTGTCAATCAGGCCTACCACATCTTCTAGGTTCACCGTGATTTGATTCAGTCCATCTGAATCATTACCCATGAAAACCTTCTCCATTACGGGTACCTCCCCAACATCCTCTTCAGTAAACACCGAAGCAAAGAAATCATTTAATCTTTCCGCGATGGCCTTATCTTCTCTAAGTGCCCCTTTAACCCCTTGATCATCTAACGGTCCAACTGACTCCCTCACAGGCTTTCTGCTTCGGATATATTTAAAAAAGTTTTTACTGTGAGTTTTTGCCTCTACAGCCAACTTCTTTTCAAATTCTCTCTTAGCCTGTCTTATCAATGTCTTGCATTTAACTTGCCAACGTTTATGCTTTATCCTATTTTCTTCTGTTGGATCTTTCTTCCAATTTTGAATGAAGATCTTTTGGCTAAAATAGCTTCTTTCACCTCCCCTTTTAACCATGCCGGTAATCGTTTTGCCTTCTTTCCACCTTTCTTAATGTGTAGAATACATCTGGATTGTGCTTCTAGAATGGTATTTTTTAACAATGACCACACCTCTTGGACATTTTTTACTTTTGTATAGGGATGTGAATCGTTTTAGGATGATTAAAATTATCGTCCGATAATTTTAATATCGTCTTAAACCGTTATGGAACACAATACAATACAGATTCTAACGATTTATCGTTATAAATCGTTAGAATCGTGAGCCGGCACACTAAAACCCCCTAAAACCCACCCCCGACCCTTTAAATTAAATCCCCCACCCTCCCAAACCCCCCCCCAAATAACTTAAATAACCTGCGGGTCCAGCGGCGGTCCGGAACGGCAGCGGTCCGGAACGGGCTCCTGCTCTGAATCTTGTCGTCTTCAGCCGGCGCCATTTTCCAAAATGGCGCCGAAAATGGCGGCGGCCATAGACGAAAAAGATTGGACGGCAGGAGGTCCTTCCGGACCCCCGCTGGACTTTTGGCAAGTCTCGTGGGGGTCAGGAGGCCCCCCACAAGCTGGCCAAAAGTTCCTGGAGGTCCAGCGGGGGTCAGGGAGCGATTTCCCGCCGCGAATCGTTTTCGTACGGAAAATGGCGCCGGCAGGAGATCGACTGCAGGAGGTCGTTCAGCGAGGGTTCCGGCGCCTCGCTGAACGACCTCCTGCAGTCGATCTCCTGCCGGCGCCATTTTCCGTATGGAAAATGGCGCCGGCCATACGCGTATGGCCGGCGCCATTTTCCGTACGAAAACGATTCGCGGCGGGAAATCGCTCCCTGACCCCCGCTGGACCTCCAGGAACTTTTGGCCAGCTTGTGGGGGGCCTCCTGACCCCCACGAGACTTGCCAAAAGTCCAGCGGGGGTCCGGAAGGACCTCCTGCCGTCCAATCTTTTTCGTCTATGGCCGCCGCCATTTTCGGCGCCATTTTGGAAAATGGCGCCGGCTGAAGACGACAAGATTCAGAGCAGGAGCCCGTTCCGGACCGCTGCCGTTCCGGACCGCCGCTGGACCCGCAGGTTATTTAAGTTATTTGGTGGGGGATTTAATTTAAAGGGTCGGGGGTGGGTTTTAGGGGGTTTTAATGTGCCGGTTTTTCGATTTTTCGATTTTTAACGATTTTTCACGATATTTTACCCCCCCAAACGGCAACAATACGATTCCCTCCCCCTCCCAGCCGAAATCGATCATTAAGACGATCGAGGACACGATTCACATCCCTACTTTTGTAGCTGCTCCTTTCAGTTTTTTTCTAACAATTTTTCTCATTTTCTCAAAGTTTCCCTTTTGAAAGTTTAGCACAAGAGCCTTGGATGGTAGTGATCTGTGGAGCAGGGCACACCGATGAGGGTTCCTCACTAGAGTTGGTATGGTAGTGGCCCGCAGCGCGGTGTACACTGAAGCAGATTCCACACTAGAGATGGTACGGTACGGTACGGTACGGTACACCAATGAGGGTTTCACACTAGAGATGGTACAGTAGTGGTCCGTAGAGCGGAGGTACTCACAGTAGTAAAGGTTCCAGGAGAAGCCCAGGGAAACAGGGCAAGAAGTAGTCCAAGGCGAAAGGCCCTTCGAGGAGCGTATAGCCAGAGATGAGGAAGGGTCCCCGAGGAGCAGTTACCCAGAGTGTCTCATTCCAAAGAAACAGAACTGGAATGGGAGGTCCGTAGTGAGCGAAGCGGATTCAGCAATGAGGGAACTCAATGCCAAGTCATAGGTAGGCAGGGCCAGCTGGCTTAAATGTCCTGGAAGGATGACATCTTCCGGAGGGGATGCCCCTGAGTTTCCTGCCATGACGTGCTTAAGACTGGCCTGTGCGTGCGCGCACACCTAGGGGATTCCGAGGGCAAGATGGCGGTCGACAGCATCCGCGGCATCCAGGGAAGCCCAGGAAAGGTGGGCAGGCCGGCGATAGCTGGTGGAGGCCACAAGTCTTCCCAACGGAGTCAAATCTGTAAAGAAGGAGGTAAGCAACAGAGGTCGCAGCCGTCTGCGACCGACAGGCATAACAGAAAGTTTGAACTTGACATATAAATGAGCTGTAGGAAATGTACTCATGCAATTTTAATGATGTTCATGCTTAAGTCACTTTTAAAATAGCATGCAAACCATGCCCTGACATGCCTCTAAGACTCCCATTTTTTATGCACATACTTTTACTCACAAAGGCAGACATATGTGTCCCATTTTGAAAATATGGATTTCTTTTAATGCTTCACATATGAGCGTAAATGTTACATTTTACGTATGTAATATATTGAAAATTCAACCTTAAGTTTTGTAAATCCAAAACTATATGTACAGTTTTCTCCTCCATCCTAACTCTGACCTGGGAACACCTCCGCTACAATGCGGGTTAAAGTACACGAGTGGTGGAACTACATGCAAACCTTTACCTGCATACAAAGTAGACAATTTTCAGACAAACAATAGCAGGCAAAATACATTTTAACCCATCAACATCACTTTGACATAAAGGTGTGCTATAGAATTCGTGCAGCCAGAAAAATGATCTCACAGCCACACCTTTACTGTACTTATGAAATAGTTAATAGGTGTGCACCTCTGAGGAATTCAAGGTAGAATTATTGCAGTTAGTTAAGCCAAGCTTCTATTAAATATGTAGTGTTAAATTAAGAAAACTTTAGTTTGATTAGTAACTTGTTGCAAGGGACAAAAAGATTGGTGAATGGGAATGTATGGCCCTTCAGAGAGAGAGTTTCTAAAGGAACTGTTTATCACTAATAAGCACTGGCAAGGTGTAGCTGGAGCACATTTAGGCAGGTCATGCTTTTTTAACTATTTTACTGATATATTTGGAGAGGAGATGTGAACGTATGATAAGTTCAAAGGTAATTTTTAACTGACAGAAATGCTCTATTCACCTGACAAAGACCATAGAACTTTTCTTTCGCTCTATTGATAAGACATATGTGCCTGCACTTGAGGAAGAACAAATGAAAAACCTGTTATTCTATCAGCAGTCGAGACATGCTTTATGGACTTCACACACACTTGTTCTAGATGTGTATGATATCATTGGCAGTGATAAATATCCAAAACGGGATAATTTGGGCAGGAAAGATTATAATGGCTTTTATAATGCCTTTGCCTTATATTGTGGAGAATTGTCACAGAACTTACAAGTCTTGTAAATCCCTGCTTTATATGCAATAATCCTGGCCTATTTTTGACCTTGGAAAACAAAATCTTGTATTTTCTGACCAGCTTGAATATTCTCTATGTGTGAGATTTTGCAGACTGCTGAACTGAACTCTTTGCAATCTAGATTATAGTAAAGTGCTGTAAACTTTAGAAAGGGGGAAAAAAAGATCACACTCATCTCTTTTGTATTAATTTAAGAGATTTGAAAAAAGATGCTGCACAGTAAGGAAGCATGGAAGCTTTAATTTGTCACATTATTTTCCAAAGACCAACTGCTGAGCTACTAAAAAGGTTTTCATTTAGAAAATATTGGAACAATTTTGTTGTGGGGTCTTCTGCCAAATACTGTCATATTAACCTAAAGAGGACATTATTAGGCAGACTACAGTTTGACAGAGAGAGTTGAGCTGTCAGATTGCATCTAAGGGCAGCCAGTTACTTCATTGGTTTCAGTCCCAAATTATACTTGACATTTATTGTTAAACCCAAGGTGCCTTCATGCAAAACCAATTCATTCTTTGCAACTGTGCACTTTCTACTGACTGATCGATGGATAAGCAATTTACAGCAAAGGTCTAGGGCTATAGTGTGTGAATCATGTTCACAGACTTTTTTTTAGCATAAACATTATCTCTGTAAGACAAAAAAAAAACCCCAATGAAACATATTCATAGATAATTGTATTATATATTGTAATGCATGCATGCTGCAGATGTTTAGTCTTTCATTTGTCATAAATGTTTGGAAATGAAGATAATTTATGGTTAAAGAATTTTTTTTAACTACAGCATGCTTAAAATTTTGAATTAAATATGTACTGTATGTAGGTAAACCTGTCATTCATATTATAAATCTGAAATTCCTATAAACTTCAAAGAAAACTGAAGAAGAGAATACAAAATACAATGGAGAGTATTTTCTGCTAATACTGTAGGAGATACCAGATGTTTCACTACTGTATACAACCAAATATGAATATTGACTCTGCAAAAGGGATGCCAACTTCATATAAAGGATGCTGAAATGTATGTTTTAACAGAAAAACAAGATGAGAAACTTTGGAATAACATTATGTGCCCAGGTTATGTAAACTGCCTAATAACTTAAGGGTTATAGCTTGCTTTCCACAAATCTGCTCTGGGACAGGTCGAAGATGTGGAAACAACCCAAAATCTCCCCAGAGATGAAAGACGGCTATCCACATTTCAAGATTTATCAGAAAGGTCAGCTCCTAGAAAAGCAGTGACACAGCAGGGCAGTGCTGATCAAGAGGTTACTGGACCTGAAACCATACCCCAGTCTAGGGTTATCACACAGCAGGAGAAGTAAACACCCCCTCCCCCCCAGTAGGATGGGGGTGCTGCAGTCTGAAATGCAGAAATGACACCATCCACTTCTCTGTTTGACTATGAAAGAGTTGTTTACATATGCATGTCCGGGCTGATAAAAGCAGCAGGGGAGAAAAGGCTGGGGGGGGGGGGGGGGGGCGGTGGGAGGAGGGAGACCAGGAGAATTCCATACACATCAGTTGAAGATGACAGACAAAAAACATCATCACTAGCAATTGCAGACCAAAAAAATTTGTTTCAGTTCATTCATTCATTTCGTTGAGACCTATATTCGTTTTCTTAGTTTCAAAATGAAAAAAAAAATTTTTGTTTATTTGTTTCATTTGTTTTCCATTAAAACATAAGGGGAAATTATTAAAGTCTATAATAGGCTCTAGAATAGTGAATTTTACATCAGTTGTACTTCCTTTTATGTTTAAAAGGTTTTATTGGCATTTCCAAAAAACAAACTTACAAATCGACCAGGAAGTGCAGGACACTTCTACACCTCCCAGCATCGGCAATCCATGATATGCAATACAGATGGATCAAACGTTAATCCCCCTCGAAAACCCCTCCCCTCCCCCACCCCAAAGTCCCTGATTGAGGTCCATAATTAACTCAATGAGGTCCATCATCCCTTTGAGAGATCAAGATGACCATGACATTTTTCCCAAGCCAGGAAACTCCAAACTCAGTCATTGAGCAGCCGACTCTGGGCGCGGTGTCGAAGAGTCTGGATGTATGGTTCCCAAACAGCAAGGAAATGACGCCAGCGCAAAGGTGAGCTTCGGGACGCGAGATATTCCATATGCATGAGAGAATAGAAGAAATTCCTCCAGGTCCAGAAAGAAGGCGGTTCCACGGTACGCCAGCCCATCTAATATTACCCGCTTCCTCACCAAACAGGCTTTTTGAACGAGTAAGCGGGTACCAGGATCTCATATCCGCAGGGGGGGGGGGGGGAATACATCCAAAAAGGATCCACAAGGGTGCTACCGGAATGGAAATTGTCAGGATTGTAGCCAAATACTTTGCTACCCTTGTCCAAAAAAGCTTAATAACTGGGCAAGCCCAGAAAGTGTGGGCTAAAGTGCCTAGGACCTGTGGACAATGAAACTTGAGAAAAGAAATCATCAAAAGGGAGAAGGTTTGCACGGTACTTTAGAAAATGATAAAGTGGCATCAAAAAAGTGGCATAAAGTAGCCTAAGGCTCCACAAAGGGGAACGAGGCTTACTGGATTGAAAATAGTTCTCTAATGCAATGCAAGTGAAGCAAAGAAGCAGTAAGAGGAGGAACACCTCAAGGTTTCGAAAGAAAATGGCTACCCAACAATAGTGTCATGAACAGTTGATGGTAGCAAGAGAGGCAAAGTGGAACCAAAAGTGGCATCCTGAAACTAAGGCAATATGAAGGGGGTATGAAGCTGAAAATAGGGCAGAAAAATCCCAAGGTACAGATAAAGGGACCAACAATCAGAAAGAGTGTATCAAGGTAAAGAATTCAAAAGCATGGGAGAGTTGCACAGCAGCACCCCAGATTGGCAAGAAGCCCTCAAAGTGTAGGAGCTGGAGTATGCCAGGAAGGTACAGGCAGAAATAAGTTAAGAATATAAAGGTGTAAAATCTGCACATGGCAGCGAGGCTGAGCGGCACAAGGATCTGAAGGTGTAGGGCGAGGGGCATAGCATTAAGGCAGCGTGGCATAGGAAATACCAGTCGTTCCATTGGAGCACGCAGAGAACCATAGAGAGGGCGGATGACTCTTCCTGTCAAAGTATGGCTGCACCAGGACGATTCATCAGTCCAGTAGGATATGTTTGTGTCACGGAGTAAGCCACACACGTGAAAGCTAGGTAGCAGGTAGGTACCCAAATGCAAAGTACAGAGGAATTGCTAGTGGTCCATGAAATCAGTTATGGTTCATGAAGTGGTGCCACAAGTGTGCAAATGAATGGATAGCCATGGCACGAGCAAGAAATGGCAAGAAGGTGAATAAAATAGACGAAGAAAGGCCTTAAAATCCTGAGAAGTGTTTCAGTAAGTTTGTAATGCAATCTATGTCTACGGCTTCAGTGGTAATGATTTGAATATGGCATGTGTAGCTATAAGTGTCAGGTCTCAGTGGTTAGGGTTAGAAAATGACATGCCATAGCTGTAAATGACAGGCCTCATTGGTAATGTTTGGAGCATGGCATGTCATAGCTGAAAGTGGCAGGTTAGGATTTGAACATGGCATGCCATAGCTGTAGTGATAGGCCTACAGTGTTAATGATTTTGAAGATAGCATGCTGAAGTTTTTAAATGACAGGACTCATTGGTAATGTTTGGAAAATGGCATGCCACAGCAGTACGTGACAGGCCTCATTGTTAGTGGTTGGAACATGGCATGCCATATCTGTAATAGATAGGACTCAGTATTAATGTTGGAACATGGCATGCCATAGCTGTAAATGACAGGCCTCATTGACAAGGGGTGCAACATGGCATTCCTTAGCTGCTATAAGTGACAGGCCTCATTAGTAATGGTCAGAACACAGCATGTTTTAGCTGTAAGTGAGAGGCCTCCTTGGTAATGGTTGGAACATATCATGCCATATCTGTAAGTGACAGGCCTCAGTTTTAATGGTTGGAAGATGGCATGCCATAGCTGTAAATGATAGGCCTCATTGGTAATGTTTGGAACGTGGTATGCTATAGCTGTAAATGGCAGGCCTCATTGGCAAGAGTTGGAACATGGCATGCCTTAATTGCTGTAAGTGGCAGGCCTCAGTGTTAATCGTTGGAACATGGCATGCCGTAGTTGTAAATAACATGCCTCATTGACAAGGGTTGGAACATGGCATGTTGTAGCTGTAAATGACAAGCCTCATTCTTAATGGGTTGGAACATGGCATGCCATAACTGTAAATGGCAGGCCTCATTGGCAGGTGTTGGAACATGGCATGCCTTAACTGCTGTAAGTGACAGGCTTCAGTGTTAATGGTTGGAAGCATGCCATAGTTGTAAATGACATGCCTCATTGACAAGGGTTGGAACATGGCATGCCATAGCTGTTGTAAGTGGCATACCTCATTGGTAATGGTTGGAACATGGAATGCCATAGCAGCAAGTGGCAGGCCCAGTGGCATAGCCATAGCCCAACCACTTTGGGCTCAGGTTCACCCAACCGGAAGAGTTTAATGACAATGTCACACCCTCTAGACTACTTAGCCTGTCTGGAGCTGGACTTATTGCTTTGGCAACAGGTTCCTTGGCCTATTCCTGGTTCCTGCCTTGCTTGCTGTGTGCTTGGCTCTGGACACTGCTTCTGCATTCTTACTGCCTGTCTTGACCTTGGACTGTTCTGGATTCTGCTTGCCTGTGCTGTATACTAGGGATGTGCAGAGGGACGCCATACGTTGTATTCGGGATACGTATTCATCGGGGGGGCAGAATCGTTGCATACATCCGTATGGCGTCCCGATAGGGTTATACTTGAACCCTATTCGTTACCCGGCTAAAATTAAATTTACTACAACCCCCCACCCTCCTGACCACCCCAAGACTTACCAAAACTCCCTGGTGGTCCAGCGGGGATCCGGGAGCACTCTCACACCCTTGGTACCAGTTCAAAATGGCGCCGATAGCCTTTGCCCTACTATGTCACAGGGGCTACCGGTGCCATTGGTCAGCCCCTGTCACATGGCCATCGGTGCCATCTTGTGCTTCTACCATGTGACAGGGGCTGACCAATGGCACCAGTAGCCTCTGTGACATAGTAAGGGCAAGGCTATCGGCTCCATTTTGGTTCCTGGCACCTGACGGCACGAGTGCAGGAGATCGCTCCCGGACCCCCTCTGGACCCCCAGGGACTTTTGGCCAGCTTGTGGGGGCCTCCCGACCCCCACAAGACTTGCCAAAAGTCCAGCGGGGGCCCGGGAGCGACCTCCTGTACTCGGGCCGTAATGCCAGTATTCAAAATGGCACCGGCGCTACCTTTGCCCTCACTATGTCACAGGGGCTGACGGTCGGTGACATAGTGAGGGCAAAGGCTAGTGACTGCCAGTACTCAAAATGCACCGGCGCTAGCCTTTGCCCTCTCTATGTCACAGGTGCCGACCCTCGGACCCTGTGACATAGTGAGGGCAAAGGCTAGCGCCCGTGCCATTTTGAATACTGGCAATACAGCCCGAGTGCAGGAGGTTGCTCCTGGACCTCCGCTGGACTTTTGGCAAGTCTTGTGGGGGTCAGGAGGCCCCCCCCAAGCTGGCCAAAAGTCCCTGGGGGTCCAGCGGGGGTCCGGGAGCGATCTCCTGCACTCGTGCCGTCGGGTGCCAGGAACCAAAATGGCACCGATAGCCTTGCCCTTACTATGTCACAGGGGCTACCGGTGCCATTGGTCAGCCCCTGTCACATGGTAGGAGCACAAGATGGCGCCGATGGCCATGTGACAGGGGCTGACCAATGGCACTGGTTGCCCCTATGACATAGCAGGTCAAAGGCTATCGGCGCCATTTTGAACTGCATGGGATGGCTCCCGGATCCCCCGCTGGACCACCAGGGAGTTTTGGTAAGTCTTGGGGGGGATCAGGAGGGGGGGGGTTGTTTAAATTGGCGGCCGAATAATTCGACGAAAATTTGTTGTATCCATGGGGAATCGCGATACATTTCGCTTCCCCACGAATACAACGAATATTGGCACATTCGTTGTGGATTGCCCATACATAGGGACCAAATGCACACCCCTACTGTGTACAATTTGATTCACATCAGAAAAAGCGATGAATGGAAGACTTCTTTTACCTGAGATGGTCATTAGGAATATTTGGTCATGCCATTCAGCCTATGTAATGCACTTGCGGTCTTCCAGATGTTGGTGAATAATATTTTTTAAAATCTGCTCCATTCTCATGTTATTGTTTATTTAGATGATATCCTTATCTACCCAAAGTCCTTGGAACAGCACTATGCTGACATTAGGCAAGTGCTATAATGCCTTAGACAGTATCTGCTAAACTGGAAAAATGCTTGTTTGAGCAAAAGGAACTTTCCTTTCTGGGGTCATTATCTCTTCTACAGATTTCCATATGGATCCAGAAAGGTTAGCTGCCATTCTTCACTGGCCCAGCCTGAGGAGGCTTAAGGCTCTCCAATGCTTCCTAGGGTTTTCTAACTACTACCAATGGTATGTCCAAGACTACTTTTCCCTAGCTACCTTCATTGTAGACTACTTAGCCTACAAGGAAGGGAATGGATCCCCGGGTTTGGAATGAGGAAGCCATTGAAGCCTTCAACCATCTGAAACATGAATTTACCCACAATCCATGCCTTTACCACCCTAACCCCACCTATTTATTGTAGAGATCGACGTCTCCATGCTTGGGGTAGGAACCATTCTGTTTCAACATGACACTCATGGCGTTCTTGTTTTCTTTGCCTTTTTCTCAAAGAAGTTCTCCCCATAATTACACCTTTGGTGACTGGGAACTCTTTGCAGTTAAATTGCCTCTCGAAGAATAGTGTTTGTTGGAAGGTGCCCGATTCCCTGTAATGATCTATACTGACCTAAAAAATCTTGAATATTTGGCTCAAGATTGAATGCTCACCAAGCCTGCTGGTCTCTATTTTTTAACTGATTTGATTTTGAGTTTTGGTATCACCCAGCAGCAAAGAATCTATGTGCTGATGCCCTATCCTGTTCTTTCTAAGATGACTGTCTTCCAGAACCTCAAGATCTGTTATTGATCCCACAATCATCTACCTGGCCACCATCTTCACTGCACCCACAGGGAAAACAATGGTACCATGAAACCTCAGGGAACCGGTACTGAAATGGGCCCATGATTCTCGGATAGATGGACATCTGTGCTTCATCAGGACTTTTGAATTACTTTCCTGCTTTTATTTGTGGATTCAATTGCGACAAGATCTTAAGCGGTATATGGAATCTTGTCCAACCTGTTCTGCAAACAAGATTCCCAGAGGCCGCCCCTGAGGTCTACTACAACACAAGGGACTGTGGACCCACCTTGCCATGGATTTCATCATCGATCTCCTGCCTTCGGACAGCAACACTACCATCTGGGTGATTGCAGACCAGTTTTCAAAAATGGCTCACTTCACTCCCCTTCTGCTCCTGAACTAGTTTGTCTGTTTATTCAGCACGTCTTTCTGTTACATGGCCTATATACCTGTCTGATCATAGGGTGTAGTTCACCTCTCATTATTGGTGGGCCCTGGGCAGCAAATTTGGAATCATCTTAACCTTTTCTTCCACATATCATCCACAGACAAATGGACAAACTTAATTGACTAATCAATCTCTCAAAGTCTTTTTACGGTTCTCCATCCTTCCCTGGGCAAAGGCTTGCCATAATAACCACATCAATAAATCTACCGGCTCGTCCCCCTTTTTCCTAGTACATGGACACCACCTCTGGATTCTGGTACCACTGACTACCGCCGTGGAATGCCCAGCTGCCGAGATCAACCCATCAGTGCTTAACCTAACAGCACTCAGCCCATCAGCTCCTGAAAAAGGCCTCAATCTATTCCAAAATACAGGCAGATAAGAAATGTTGACCAGCCCCTATGTTTCAACCTGGAGACTTAGTCTGGCTAAGCACTTGCATCTTGAGGCTTTGCATGCCATCCCTCAAGTTTGCTCCTCACTTCATTCGACCCTTCCCGGTGATCCATCCTATAGGTCAGGTAGCCTATAAGCTTAAATTACCACCTTCTCTACATATTCACAATGTGTTTCATGTATCTCCGTTGAAACCTGCAGTACTTTCATGGCCCTCCAGACTGCCACCCCAGGTGCAGGAGATTCCAGTAGAAGAAGAGACACAGTACGAATTTGCAGAGATCTTGGACACAAGAAGAGTCTGTAGTAGACTCCAGTACTTTGTTGCTTGGAAGGGTTACAGTCCTGAGGACAATTTTTGGGAGCGAGCTTCTAATCTACAGGCCCCCCCAATTGTTCTGTGAATTTAATCACCAATATCCAATGAAACCCAGGCCCAGGAAACTGGGGAGGAATGTTTGGAGAGGGGGTACTGTTAGAATTCTGCCACCTTCCCAAACTCCTCAGCTTCAGACACTCATTGTGCAGCAGGGAGCTGCCATTGCATGCTCTGCCATGTGTTACTTGGACCGCAAAAAGATGCATAGGGCATGCTTGCACATGATTCTGCGCACTCTGGCAAGAGAGTCGGGTAGTCGCCCGATCATGATGTCACACGGTCTAGACTACTTAGCCTGCCTGGACGTGGACTCCTTGCCATTGTAACAGGTTCCCTGGTCTGTTTCTACCTCACTTGCTGTGTGCCTGGTTCCAGACACTGCTTCTGCCTGCTTGGTATACCCAGAACAAGTTGGATTTACTAAAGGGCGGTATCTGTCTACCAATGTTTGGAAGGTGTTGGTCTCCATGGAGTATTCTATACACCATTCTATGAACTCCCTTCTCATTAGTTTTGTTGCCAAAAATGTGTCCGACAGGGCCAATTTGGAATATCTCTGCAGTTCTGCAAGCATATAGCTTCAAGGCCCATTTTCAGTATATACAAAATAGTGTACACCAATCTCAGGATGAGAATTTTGGTCAATGGGGAAACTACAGACATTTTTAGTTTACACCAAGGTACCTGGCAGGGTTGTTCCCTATCTGCCCTGCTATTTGTGGTAGCTTTGGACCCCTTTATATGAAAGATTTTGTGAGATGACAAGACTGAGGGTAATAGCATTGGGAAGCACACCTTTAAAGTTGCTGCTTTTGTGGATGACCTCCTCTTACACATTGCTAGACCACACATCAATTTTTATGTTTTGCTATCTGCGTTGGCTTTTTATGGAGAGCATACTGGACTGTGGTTGAATTTAGAAAAATTGGAAGCCATAATGATTGGTATTTGGGGCCCTAATGATTAGATGGTTATGTTCCCATTAGCCCGGGCTCCTCATCATATGAAATACTTGGGTATCTGGCTTAATAAAGACCTGCCTCTTCTACATTCTTTTAATGTAGCTAAATTACACACTGCAACAAAAGCTGGCCTATAAAAGTGGATCTGTTTGCCCTTAACTTTGGGTGGTAGGATTCACCTATTTAAGATGATTATTTTCCCCAAATGCCTGTATGTTCTGACTGTCCTCCCTCTGGCATTAAGTTCCAAAGTTGTGCATGTTTGCATCATGAACTATATTTTTACCTCTGGAAGGAGGAAAGGCTAGAGTGCCTTTGTTTTAGTTGATGGATTTGTGGTGGCAAGGAGGGATAGGTCTCCCAGACTTGAAGGCCTGCAATTATTGTATGAACCTAAAGCACCTGGAGGATTGGTTCATGGATACTTCCATTTATTCTGATTTCAATATGAATCTGCTATTAAACATCCCCTACATCATTGCTTTGTATTATATGCTGCTCTTTCCCAACTGCTGCCCTATTTGAGAAAGCGTTTTTGATATTTCCAGCCCGTAAAACCTAGCATTGGACCACTTCTAAATTGCATTTACATAAATCCATGCCTCCTTTTATCCCAATTGTCTGTAACCTTAATTTTCAACCTGGGGTGGACGGCCTCTAGAGGTTTTTTGGTTATTTCCCACTTTTTAGATGATGGCAGTATGCTGTTGGCACATCACATTTTGCCAACTCCAACAACCACACTTCAAGGGAAACCCTTGCTCTGTGGTAATGTGTGGTGGCTATATTTAAGGACAACCACTGTGTGATTGTCCCTCTTGATAGCCTGTATTTTACTCTTTATTAATTACTCAAAATGTTTAAATACGTTTTTAATGTCTGTTGTGCTCAACAATTCCACTTCTCCCCGGCTGTCTATCCGACCCATCTAGCATTTTTCTTTTTTTGTACTTATCTAGGCTGCCGCCATTACTGCTTCTTATGGGCTCGATTCCGGCCGCCCAACCTTGGCCATGTTTCGGCAAAGCATTGCCTGCTTCAGGGACTACGGGAGAAAGTTCTGCTGTGTCCGTTCTACGAGTCCACAATCAAAGAGCGATTTCTTAAAAGATTAAAATTCAATTAAATTATATTTAAATTCAATTAAATTATATTTATACCACTCCTCAAGCTAGTAATACTTATTGTTCGCCTGTATTCTATTCTCTTATAGTGAGCAACGCCTTCATCTTCTGTTCCAGTGCCTCTCTCTACTCTGCCTACTTTTAAACCTACCATGGGCCAATCCCTACTGGCCCCCTCGAAATGAGGCTGCTATCACCCTAGGGTGTCACCAATTCACTTTTGTTAATCACACCACCTGATCTCCAAGTCTCACCCCTTGTCCACCTCGGTCCCAATCTATACATTTCCCACATGTTAATTCAATATTTCTTATTCAATATTTTCTATTTTCTCAAAACACTACCACACTAGGGGCTGGATCGATGCATATTTCCACCATAAACTACTCTTTATTTCTATTTCAATGATCATTTCCCGATGCCGACCTATTAGAGACCCACCCTTCCCTCGGGCCCCTCCTTCCGTACATCCCACGGACCTAATGGAGAACCACTATCTGCCACATCCGCTACTGTCCCGTCAGTCAATTACACTACTCTCCCAGCTCGGGGTTTATTTTATGCCTATCGCGTATCCAATCCCCTTACCCACTTAATTCATTTCCTCACCACTACTGTAATCAGTTAATGAGCACGTATTGCCTAACCAATGTCTACTTTTACTATATTACTGGTGGCTGTTTCGTTATTATATTACGTTAACTATCCAGGGGTTTTTATGCTTATCACGTATTCGATCCCCTTTCCCACTTAATTTATTTTCCCACCATTGCTGCAATCAATTGATCAGCACATATTGCCTAACCCATGTTTATACTTTTGCGATCTACATGCTGGTGGCTATTTCAATGTATACTGCGTTCCCTATCCAGGGTCTTTCACACCCTTTCCATTCATGCTGTTTCCTACTAAATTTATTGTTTTGTTGACAAGCCATCACTATAAATTGATTAATTAAACTTCTTTTATTACACAGGGTGTTGCTCATTTTTACCACATATTCTTATCATCTTTCTCTGTTATCTTGATGCTGCGATAAATTGATCAGTACATATTCTTGACCGCTGTCCATACTTTTACTGTAATGGTGATCCACTTACGAATAACTTGTATATTGTAGATTACTCTTACTCCTCAAGTTAATTAACTTCCTACCCATATTGATCAGCGCATATCCCGAACTGATAGACGGGGGTCTATTTACCAGTGGCTGTTATGTTATGAATGCACTTCCTACTCAAATGATCTCTGATGATTTCCATTCATCCTGTTTTCTAGTAAGGTAATCAATCCATTAATGAACCGCTGCTCTAAATTGATCGGTGCATTTCCTTAACTAATATGGATGCTTTTTGGTGTGGCTCACACTCCTTTCTTATGCGGGCCTATTGGAGACCCACTGCCCTATACTCCCCCAGTCCTAGATCTAGATTCCTTCATTGAAGGAGGGGCTCCCTACGTAAAAATCGACCAATTAATCTCTCGATTCAGCCCTCTAGGGGCAACTGTATCCCATATATAGATGAATCGTTGTTCGATTTGTGTGAGTCGTAAATTCAGATCTCCTCCCCGTTGGTGTTCTTGAATTTGAAAAATCACTGCCACCTTGAACTCCTTTAATTGATGTCCTACTTCCTGACAATGTTCCATCAATAGCGCCCCTTTCGTTTGATGCTTAAGGTGACTTAGATGTTCCTGTATTCTGGTCTTGATCTTCCATGTGGTCTTCCCTATATATACTTTATTGCAAGCGCACCACAATGCATATACCACATTAGTGGATTCACACGTGAATTGGTCTTTAAAGTAGAATGTTCTTCGTCCTGGAATGTCTAGTTGTGTTCCAATGTACATGTAGTTACACGCACTACATTTCCCACATGAAGCCTGACCAGCTTCATGTGTATCACCATGGATCTTTACCGATAGCAAATTGGAGTGTACTACGATGTCTCTCAAGTTTTTGGCTCTGGTTAACGCAAACATAGGTTTTTCTTGGAAAATAGGGTATATTTGCAACAGAGACCAATGTTTCAAAATGCTTTTCTTTTGCCATTGTGTTTATGGCATGAATGGTAACACACACACCATCCTTTCATTAATTTGTCCAGTCTTGGGTTGTATGAGCAGGTCTCTATTTGCCCACCTGGCCCTTTTGTAAGCCTTTTTTAGGACTGAAGGCGTCGCTCACTTTAAGAGACTAGAATACACGTGAACAGTAAGTATTACTAGCTTGAGGAGTGGTATAAATATAATTTTATTATACTATGCATTGAATTTAATTGAATTTTAATCTTTTAAGAAATTGCTCTTTGATTGTGGACCCGTAGAACGGACACAGCAGAACATTCTCCCGTAGCCCCTGAAGCAGGCAACGCTTTGCCGAAACATGGCCAATGTCGGGCGGGCAGATCCGAGCCCATAAGAAGCAGTAATGACAGCAGCCTAGATAAGTACAAAAAAAGAAAAATGCTAGATGGGTCAGATAGACAGCTGGGGAGAAGTGGAATTGTTGAGCACAACAGACATTAAAAACGCATTTAAACATTTTGAGTAATTAATAAAGAGTAAAATATGGGGCTATCGAGAGAGACAATCACACAGTGGTTGTCCTTAAACATAGCCACCGCACATTACCACAGAGCAAGGGGTTCCCTTGAAGTGTGATTGTTGGATTTGGTTTAAGCAAAGGGAATGAGGTTAGTTGGTGATTAGTGGACACATCACATTTTGCAGCAAAAGATGGGGGAATGTCCAGTGGATGTTTATAGCTACTTGCAGTTACGTCATTATGTAGCTACGCTTCCTTCAGACTTGCTTTCTGATTTGGGATGGGACTTACTACAGGATTGGCTTCATTTAAAGGACCCAAGTCGGCACACCTTGTCCTTCTTTCATAAGTTTCTGCACTCTAAGCTTCTCGCTCAAGGGGCTGTGGCCTAAATGGAACCAAGATTTACATATACAGCTCTCTCTCTCTCTCTCTTTACTTCGTGTTTTATTTTTATTTTCAAAATCACACAGAACACAAAGTTGAGGGAAGTGCAGTTTATACTTCTTTCCAGAGCTTACATCTTGCAGCACCAGACATACTTTGCTGGTCTGATTGATTCTGATTTATGCCTGAATTGTAAGGTGAAGATTGGCATATTTGGGTCACTCTTTTTGGTCCTGTGTAAATGTTCAGAAATTTTGGGAACAAGTATAAAATTATATTGAACATGTTCTTTCTGGAAACATAATTTACTCTGCTCTACTGGCTATCTTTGGGCTTTTGACTCTGGGAGACTAACACACAGCAGTACAAAAAAGTGGATTTCCTCTTGGCCAGATCTACTATTCTTCATCACTGGAGAGAAGTATTTGATCCTCCTATTATGTTCTGGAGGAACTTATACATCAATAAATGTTGATGGAATTGATGACTGGAAAATGGAGCCTTCCCAAAGCAAAACAAAAACAGTTGGACATTTGGCTACCATATATTGACTCTTTGCCTTCACATGCTCAGAGTATGATTTTGAATGCTTATTAGTCCATAGCTGGATCTCATCTGTGTGACTTGTTCACAATTTTTGGGTAGGTGGGGGGGGATGTGAATTCTATGTTCACTCTTTGATGTTACATGTACTTATGCCTTGGGCACTCAGCAACTCATGCCCAGGTGTGTTGAGTTAGTAAGCTTTATTATTCAATAAACAAATTAACATAAAAAAGACACATACCTACAATTAGGGGCAGTCACTAACTTTTATGTATCTACCCTGAAATTCTTGATTATTAAATCTAAATTTACTATTAAGATGCTACCTGAGTATACCACAACTTTGTATTTGTTAAGAGAATTATTATAAAATTATAAATCAAACCTAGCACTGCGTAATCAGATATTGGAGAAAGATATTAGCCTGCTAAGGGCGGAAGTTGACAGGGTCATAAATACTTGTTACACCAAGAATGAGACCAAAAGCAGTTGCAGAGGAGAGCCAGACTTTGATAATGAAAATGAATACCCTAGAAGGACAGCTGTTAGATCTTCAAAAGCAAATGGAAGATAAGGAAAGGCATATCTCTGCAGAGCACCTGAGGGACTCAGACCCTAGTACAGATGCAGATAAACTCCCAGAATATATAGAATAGATTCAGGACTTAGAAAGGATTATAAAAGCCCAGCAAGAGCAAGAAACCTCAGAAGAAACATTAAAACTAATTAAATCTCTAAAGTTCCAGCTGGTGGAAGCCCAGTTAAAACTTTCAGTCATAGACAGTAAGGAGGTTAAATTCAGAAACTGTCACAAGAGATTGACCCAGTTAGATTTTCAGGTTTAAGAGCAAGATGGTCAGATAGGAACATTAAATCAGAAGCTTGATAAGCAAAATAAACAACAAGACAATTTGCTAATTCAGCAGCAGGAGAAATTCTTTCAAAATAAGAATGAAATAGAGGTGCTGCAGAAAGCCAAATCCAAGTTGAAGCAGGAGAAACAAGAGCTATAAGCCAGTTTAAATGAATCTCAATATCAGCCAAAGTTGTCCCAAAACATAATTGATTTATTGAAAGAAAAGACAACTATTGTTGTCCTAAAGTCCATCACTTTAAAGCAAGGCATAGATGAATCAAAGTATCCCAGTTCAGCTCTGAAGTATTCCCTTCAACTAAATCTCACTGAGGACAGCAATGGGGATTAGGAGAACAAAGTCCAGATTTATAAACAGCTTTATGACCAAGACTGGGAAAGGACAGCAAGGGAATTCAGAGAACAAAAAGAAAAACTTATTACATGGGGAAAAGTTGAAATGTTAGATTCCAGACACAGCTGCATCCCCTCCCCAGTATAAAGGCATGTGACACACACCTCTGTCCCCTTTTCACAATCTGGGAAGAGGAGCAATGGATTCTCCTTTCATTTTTCCAAAAGGGGGGGCAAATCAACCAATAAAGGGAGATAGCCAGGAAGCCCTAGGATTCCCTGCCTGCTCCAGTCCATAAGGATACAGGCTGCCCTGGGACTCCCTTTCCCTGCCATGCTGCCACAACTATTAGCAGTCATCCCCATCTCCACTGCAGCTCAGGAAGCCTGTCTGTCCTACACAGCTGCTCTCTGGCCCTCTTGTAGCCCATTGGTCAGACATTCCACAGCCAACCAGTAGGCTGAAGGGGAATGTGGGGGCAATAACAGGGAGATAGATTCACTTCCTTCACCCCAGAACTCTGCAGCATGGATCATTCAGCTTCCCATCTATGGGCATGAAGAAGAGAATATTGGGAGGTGCTCAAGTATCCATAGAACCCACAGAGCTGGCGCCTATGCCTCATGTAGTCTGAAAATTCTGGTAAAGCTCATGTTAATTTTCTATTTTTTTTTTTACAAGATGAATGTTCTCCAACATTTAATGTACATATTCAGTTTCATTGAGTTCTCTCTCTCTCTCTCATGGCTAGGCTGGTGCTCTGGGAGCTTCAAATCTACTAAAACAGGCCTTTTAGGAGACATTGCAATACAATCTTACCACCCTGTAACACAAGCTATCGCACGGCTTAACACTACTGAAAAAGGTGTAGTTAAAATCGGCATTAAGTCTGTGCGATAGCACTTCGCAGACTGGCACTCCCCACCCCTAACTCCTCCTCTTTTTCAAATTTGCACCATACGATATGAGTTAAAGACATTTTTGCATGCGGTAAGGGCCTATTGCATGCGTTAACGGAGCTTTTCGCATGCGATAAGCCCTTAACGCATGCGAAAATGCCTTAGCGCATTTTGATAAATGACCCCCTTAGATAACCACCGCTATTACTAGCAACAGTAACATGGAATAGACTCAGTTTTTGGGTACTTGTCAGGTTCTTATGGCATGGATTGGCCACTGTTGGAAACAGGATACTGGGATTGATGGACCCTTGGTCTGACCCAGTCTGACCCAGTATGGCATGTTCTTATGTTCTAATGGTCTTATTTCTTCCTGCTCAGCTGAATATTAAGTGCTGGTAGAGCTGAGAGCCTACTGATAATTTCATTCATTTATTCACTGCACTGACAGAGCAGAGACTGATCTCCATTCAGAAATATCTTCGTTTAACAGAGGGATTTTCAAAAGCTTTTGCTATAGCCCTTCCTTAGCCTTATATATCCCTTTCAATATTGACATCTAGGTATCACCCTTGAACAGAATTCACAACTGTAATCACTTCACAAAGGCAGCAAATGCTGCCATTGTAGCATTGCCAGCTTCAGCTGACCCAGGAAGCAGTACACCCATTTCAGAAATGGAACCACAAATCTTCTGCATGGTGGTGCACAACACTCTCTTTAAAAAAAACAAAGAGCAGAAAGAGATAATAAATATCAATGCAATATTTTATTCTTGTATTTCAAAGACAGTCAATCCTCCAATAAATAATCATCTGATTTTTCCTCATTATCAGATGTTATCTTCCAGATTTCTTTCTCTGGTCTACCAAAACTCATGACTCAGAAAATACTTTGCATTCCTAATATCAATGAGAAAAAGGCTGCCAAATATTTGGACAACGTTTTGGTGGCTATTTGAATTATTACAAAGCTTGGTGGAAAATGTGAGCATGGATATGAGTGTTGGATTACATATAGGACTTGTAAGAGCCAATCATCATAAGAGACTCTTTAAGAAATTAAAGTCATGGAATAGGAGGCAATTTTCTATTGTGGATTGAGAACTGGTTAAAAGATAGAAAACAGAGAGTAAACCTACCTAAATGGTCAGTTTTTTCAATGGAGAAAGGTGAATAATGTAGTGCCTCAGGGATCTGTATTCAGACTGCTGATTTTTTAAATATTTATAAATGTCCTAGAGATGGGAATGACAAGTGAGATGGACAAATTTACTTATCATACAAAATTATTCAAAGTTGTTAAATAATGAGAAGATTGTGAGAAATTGCAAGATGACCTTGTAAGACTGTGAGATTAGGCATCAAAATGACAGATGATATTTAATGTAGACAAGTGCAAAGTGATACATGTAGGGAAAAGGAATCTAAATTATAGGTACATGATACAAGGTTCCACATTGGGAGTCACACCAGGGAAAGAATCTAGGCATAATCATGGATAATATGTTGAAATCCAATGCTCAGTGTGTGCTGGCAGCCAAGAAAACAAATAGAATGTTAGGAATTATTTGGAAAAGAATGGAAAATAAAACAGAGGGTGTCATAATGCCTACGTTTCACTCCATGATACAACCTTATCTTGAGTATTTTGTGCAGTTCTGGTTACCACATCTCAAAAAAAGAATTAGAAAAAGTACAGAGAAGGGTGTTCAAAATGATAAAGGAGATGAAACAATTTCCCTATGAGGAAAGGCTTAAGAGCCTGGGCTGTTCAGCTTAGAGATGACATGGCTAAAGGGAGATATGATAGAGGTTTATAAAATAATGAGTTGAATGGAATGAGTAAATGCAAATCGGTTGTTTACTCTGTCAAAAAGTACAAAGTCTAGGGGGACAATTAATGAAGTTACAAGGTAATACATTGAAGACAAATATAATTTTTGTTACTCAATGCATAATTAACATCTAGAATGCATTGCCAGTGGATGTGGTGTAAACAATTAGTGTAGCTGCAATTAGAAAAGGTTTGGACAATTCCATAAACCATTATTAAGGTGGACTTGTGGAATTCCATTGCTTATTGCTGGGATAAGCAATATAGAATCTATCAACCATTTGGGATCCATCCAGGTACTTGTGACCTGGATTGGCCACTGTTGGAAACAGGATCCCGGACTTTATAAACTTTTAGTCTGACTCAGAATGGCAAATCTTATGTTCTTATGTTCAAAGAGAAAGATAACAAGACCCGTAATAGTCTACCGATGGAGGCTGTAGATAGCAGCTCTAGAATGGAATTTAACATACTTGGATCAGATATAAAAAGTAATGGTTGGAAAAGTATTCAGAGTTTGGGTAAAGGACATGAAACAGGAGAGCTGATGTTGGGTTAGGCATAGGAATTTATATGCATATCTGTATGAAAACCTAGAGAACCAAAGAGGAAGACAATTGGGCAGATTGGATGAGTCAAATAGTCCTTATCTTTCATCATCTACTATGAAGCCCATATTATAAAAGCTGGGGAGTAGGACAGTTGTTTAGTAAGTTTAACCAGGTAACTTTACCCAGATATTCATCAGAACTCACTCTAATATTTTTGTTAATCTTCAGTAGTCGTCAGCTATAAATATTTTAGCCACTTTTCATTTAAAATTAAAAATGTATGTCTTTTTTTTCATTTATTTCTAGCAGCAAACAGGCATCTTATGTCTGTGAGTCTTACATAGAAGCTAGAAACAACAAGAACCTGGAAGAGATTGGGGCGTGGGGGAGAGGGGGTGTGAGAGGAATAGGTTTAAATGTAACTGCTTGGGAATTCCTAAGCCAAAATATCAGAGAAAAAAAAAATGTCACCAACATGAGATGCTCACAAGCCATATTTGCACCAGACAGCTCCAAAGGCTCAGTGAATTCACCAGGAAGACCTATAAACAGTAAACACCTAACCACAGATGCAGACGTATAGAAAGTACTGTTGAATTTTTCTAAATAGGCCATGATGACCATAAAAGGTATGATATTGACCTGATTCTGCAAAATATCCTTGCTGTAAATAAAGCCTGACAATGAGTGGCTGAAGTAGCATGGCATCCCTCAGATTAGCAGAATCCAATCATGGTATCAGATACTCATGATGATGAGCTAAACTCTGCCTATAATGGCCACATATAAAACTATGAACACAGAAACTCAAACTAGTAAGATCACAACAGACAATAGGAAATACTGAGAGCAAAAGACATCCAAAAAGGATCCTGGCAACAGTGAGGCATGCCCTGCTAAATATTTTAATCGGCCAATGATTTCTTAAACAGACAAAATGAAGGTGATATAGATTTTAGATGGGATTAACTATTTCTGATAAGGGAAAGTTAACCAGTCTCTCAGGGTAGCAATGAAGATATGAGCTCTGTAATAAAGTTTGGCATGACTTCCTATTTTGTCCTTAGTTTCTAATTAAGAAGGATTCCAGGAGTGGAAGAAGTGTTCCAAAAATAGGCTGCATTTATACCATGTTGGGGTGGGCATCCATAGCTTATGTTATTTATATTTTTTATAAACTTGTAATTATACTTTTTTTTCCATGCTTTTTATAAAGTCTGTAGTTAATATTTATATGTCAGTCACCATATCTATGTACAATTATATATTTTATTTTTGTAAGACAGCCAGATCCTCTTTGAGGATAGACAATATAAAAATGTAATAAATAAATAGCTGTAGATTGCCTTGAGGATATACAAAATTATTATTTAAAAAAATTTACATAAACATACTAGTTTAGAAATATTGCACAGCAGTTGAAATCAGCATGTTTTTCTTGGCTACTCTGATGATAGTTCACAAAAAAAGTAAACATTTTGCTTTGCCTGGAGACAGGATACAAATGTGTACAAAGGCATATACAAATTTTTCTCTAGGGCTTCATTATGATGTCTAGCCAGCTTCTTTTTGTACATCCCAAAGGAATAGAAGCTCAAAAAGTAGCACATTTCTAAGCTTTTATCCTATAAATGAGTCTAGCATTGAAAAGAGGTACCTGCTGTTCAATATGCTTTGAAAAAATGTCACTTTCTAGAAACAGTTCAGTTTTGGTGTGGGTATTTGTTTATTGTTTCTCATCAGCTGAATGGAGGCACATTTTCTTGTTAATATCGTTTGTTGGAGTATTTTATGTTGAAATGCACTTTTTTGTAAGAAACAAAATGCCTGGCATGAGTATCTTGTGGGAGGTAATACTTCAATTAAATAAAATGTCTTTATATGGTGGTATAGATTCAGACTTACAGCATGTTCTATAGAGCTGGGCCTGTGTTATTGAGTTTCTTTTCTGTGAAAAATGCCCTGTCTTGGTTCCAATTTTGTACTATTAAAAAAAAAAAAGGACTCTGCAGAGAAAAATTCATTTTTCAAGAGTATTTCCACAGATAAATCAGCTTTTTTACCCAAGGAAATGGACTGTTCTATATAAATTGCCATACTGGGTCAGACCAAGGGTCCATCAAAGCCAGCATCCTATTTTCAACAGTGGGCAATCCAGGCTACAAGAACCTGGCAAGTACCCAAACACTAAGTAGATCCCATGCTACTGATGCCAGTAATAGCAGTGGCTATTCTCTAAGACAACTTGATTAATAGTAGTTAATGGTCTTCTTCTCCATTAACTTATCCAAATCTTTTTTAAACCCAGTTACCCTAATTGCACTAACCACATTCTCTGGCAACAAATTCCAGAGCTTAATTGTACGCTGAGTGAAAAAGAATTTTCTCCGATTAGTTTTAAATGTGCTACTTGCTAACGTCATGGAGTGCAACCTAGTCCTTCTATTGTCCGAAAGAGTAAATAACTGATTCACATTTACCCGTTCTAGACCTCTCATGATTTTAAAGACCTCTTTCATATCTCCCCTCAGCCATCTCTTCTCCAAGCTGAGCAGCCCTAACATCTTTAGACTTTCCTCATACGGGAGTTGTTCCACCCCCTTTATCATTTTGGTTACCTTTCTCTGTACTTTCTCCATCACATCTATATCTTTTTTGAGATGCGGTGACCAGAACTGTACACATTACTGAAGGTGCGGTCTTACCATGGAGCGATAGAGAGGCATTATGACATTTTCCGTTTTATTCACCATTCCCTTTATAATAATTCCTAACATTCTGTTTCCTTTTTTGAGTGCTGAAGCACACTGAGCTGATGATTTCAATGTTTTATCCACCATGGTGCCTAAATCTTTTTCCTGGGTGGTAGCTCCTAATATGGAACCTAACATTGTGTAACTACAGCATGGATTATTTTCCCTATATGCATCACCTTGTACTTGTCCACATTAAATTTCATCTGCCATTTGGATGCCCAATCTTCCAGTCTCACAAGGTCCTCCTGCAATTTATCACAATCCGTTTGTGACTTATCTATTCTGTTGTATCATCTGCAAATTTGATTACCTCACTTGTCATATTCCTTTCCAGATCATTTATAAATATTAGAGATGTGCTTCGGGTAAAATTTTCATGTCAGGCTTCATTTCAGGGCCCCCGGCGTGAATTTAATTTTTCCCACGGTATGGGTTTGTTTTTTTTTGGGGGCCCCGATTTTTGGGTTAGTGCGCACTATCGGGAGTTAGTGCCGCTAATGGGAGTTAGTGGCAGAGTTAGGGCCGGATTTTAAGAGGTAAGCATGGGCATAGATTTGTGCGTGCAACCCGGCACGCACAAATCTATGCCCGATTTTATAACAAGCGCATCCAGCCATGAGCATGTTATAAAATCCGGGGTTGGCGCACGCAAGGGGGTGCACACTTGTGCACCTTGCGTGTGCCGAGCCCTAGGGGAGCCCCGATGGCTTTCCCTGTTCCCTCCACCCCCACCTTCTCCTCCCTTACCCTACCTAACCCGCCCCCCCAGCCCTAGCTAAAACCCCACAACCTTTGTTTTTAAATTTGCACCTGCCTCTGGGTAGGCGTAGATTGCGCGCACTGGCTGAGTGCCATCTCACAATCCCCTGGCCTAGAGGCCCTACATAGGTCTGTGGCCACGGCCCCCACCCCCGCCCCTGACCGCCCACACTCCACACCTTTTTTCAAGCCCCGGGACATACGCGCATCCCGGGGCTTGCGCGCGTCGCCGGGCCTATGCTAAAAAGGCTTGGCGCATGTAACCCCCCTGTGCACATAAATCCATCTGGATTTATGCACGCAGGGCTTTTAAAATCTGCCCCCTAGTGCGTACTATCGGGAGTTAGCGTGCACTAACTCAAAAATCATTTTTTCCAAAATTTCGGAAAAAAGTCAATCATTTTTCATTTCTCCCGAACCATTCCAAATTAGGCAATGTCAACGAAATTGCCTAATTTCGTTGACATTGCCTAATTTGGTTGCACATTCCTAATAAATATACTGAAAAGCACCAGTCCAAGTACAGATCCTTGAGGCACTCCACTGTCTACCCTTTTCCCTGAGAAAATTGGCCATTTAATCCTACTCTCTGTTTCCTGTCTTTCAAACAGTTTGTAATCCACGAAAGGACACCGCCTCCAATCACATGACTTGTTAGTTTCCTTAGAAGCCTCTCATGAGGGACATTGTGAAACGTTTTCTGAAAATCCAAATACACTACATCTACTGGCTCACCTTTATCTACATGTTTATTAACCCCTTCAAAAAAATGAAGCAGATTTGTGAGGCAAGACTTGCCTTGGGTAAATCCATGCTGACTGTGTTCCATTAAACCATGTCTTTCTATATGCTCTGTGATTTTGATCTTTAGAATAGTTTCCACTATTTTTCCCAACACTGAAGTCAGGCTCACTGGTCTATAGTTTCTTGGATCACCACTGGATCCCTTTTAAATATTGGGGTTACATTAGCCACCCTCCAGTCTTTAGGTACAATGGATGATTTTGATGATAGGTTACACATTTTAACTAATAGATCTGAAATTTCATTTTTTAGTTCCTTCAGAACCCTGGGGTGTATTCCATCCAACCCAGGCGATTTGTTACCCTTTTGCTTGTCAGTCTGAACTACTGCATCTTCCAGGTTCACAGTAATTAGGTTCAATTCATCTGAATCATCACTCTTGAAAACCTTCTCTGGAACCAGTATCCCCCAACATCCTCATTAGTAAACACAGAAGCAAAGAATTAATTTAGTCTTTCTGCAATGGCCTTATCTTCCCTAAGAGCCCCTTTAACCCCTTGGTCATCTAACGATCCAACCGACTCCCTCACAGGTTTCTTGCTTCGGATATATTTTAAAAAGTTTTTATTATGAGTTTTTGCCTCTACGGCCAACTTCATTTCAAATTCTCTCTTAGCTTGCCTTATCAATATTTTACTCTTAACTTGACAATGCTTATGCTTTTTCCTGGATGTTTTTTTGGCTAAAATAGCCTCTTTCACCTCACATTTTAACCATGCTGGTAATCATTTTGCCTTCCCCTACCTTTCTTAATGCATGGAATACATCTGGACTCTCCTTCTAAGGTTGTATTTTTAAACAATAGCCATGCCTCTTGTATAGATTTAACCTTTGCAGCTGCACCTTTCAGTTTTTTTCTAACTATTCTCATTTTATCAAGGTTTCCCTTTTAAAAATTTAGTTTTAGAGTTGTAGATTTACATATTATCCCCCTTCCAGTCATTAGTTCAAATTTGATAATGTTATGATCAATATTATCAATTGGCCCCAGCACCGTTACCTCTCTCACCAAATCCTGCATTCCATTAAGAATTAAATCTAAAATAGCTCCCTCTCTCATTGGTTCCTGAACCAATTGTTCCATGAAGCAGCCTTTATTCTATCCAGAAATTTTATGTCTCTAGCATGTCTTGATGTTACATTTACCCAGTCAATATAGGGGTAATTGAAATCTCCCATTATTACTGCTGCACTGCAAAATTGGTTAGGTTCCCTGGTTTCTCTTAGCATTTCATCATCTGTCTGATAATTTTGGCCAGGGGGACAACAGTATAACAGTATACTTTTATCACTATACCCTTACCCATCACATATGGGATTTCTACCCATACAGATCCTACTGAGCATTTAGGGGTAGATTTTCAAACCTGCGCGCGGGCATACATGTGTCCACGCTACCCGGTGCGCACACATGTATGCCCGATTTTATAACATGTATGCTCAAGTGGGTGCACAATTGTGCACCTTGCACATGCTGAGCCCCTGCCGAGCCGCACCACTTTCCGCTGTTCCCTCTCAGGCCGCTACAAAATTGGAGTGGCCTCGGAGGGAACTTCCCTACCCCCCACCCCACCTTCCTTTCCCTCCCCGCCCTTCCCCCCCTACCTTTTTTTTTTGTTTTCCTTTTATTTCCAAACTTACTTTAGCCCTGGGGCTGAAGTAAGTTGTGCTGGCCGAGCAGCAGTGCGGAGGCCTCTGGCCATGCCCCCGCCCCAGGACCGCCCTTTTTGCAAGCCCTGGGACTTACACGCATCCCGGTGCTTTTGAAAATAGGCCCGGAGCCCATATGACCGGTTATGCGTGTAAATCCTCTGAAAATCCGGCCCACAGTCTCTTATATGATCTTTATCCTGTTGGACTCTATTCCCTCCAGGATATAAAGTTCTACAACCCCACCAAGCTGATCCTCTCAATCATTGTGGTATAATTTGTACCCTAATATAGCACTGTCCCATTGGTTAGCCTCCTTTCACCAGGTCTCTGAGATTCCAATTATGTATATCTCATCATTCACTGCTATACATTCTAACTCTCCCATTTTACTTCTTAGAATTCTGGCACTGGCATACAGGCATTTCAAAGTATGTTTTTTTGTTTGTATTAACAACCTGCTTTTCAGTTGATATGAAGAATTTGGAATTCTTTAGTTCAGGTGATGATTTACTTATAGACACATGGGTTACTTTGCTTTTATTGGAACCTCCCTGTTGGGATGCCCTGATTTTTCTGTTTCATTAGTATCCTTCAAAGATACATTCCTCTGAACCATGCACTGCTGAGTGACTGTCAGCTTTCCCCCTTGTTTTAGTTTAAAAGCTAAGCTATCTCCTTTTTGAAAGTTAGTGCTAGCAGCCTGGTTCCATTCAAGTTAAGGTAGAGCCCGTCTTTTCAGAAAAGTCCCTCCCCTTCCCCAAAAGGTTGTCCAGTTCCTTACAAAGCTGAATCCCTCTTCCCTTCACCATCGTCTCATCCATGCATTGAGACTCTGCCTGGAGCTCTGCCTGCCTCTGGGGACCTGCTCGTGGAACAGGGAGCATTTTAGAGAATGCCACCCTGGAGGTTCTGGATCTCAGCTTTCTACTTAAATTCCTAAATTTGACTTCCAGTACCTCCCTCCCACATTTTCCTATGTCATTTCTTCCCACATGTATTACAACAGCTGGCTCCTCCCCAGGATTATCTATAATCCTGGCAAGCAAGTTACAAGGCAGTCCTTATGTCCACCAGTCACCCAGCTATCTACATTTCTAATAATCGAATCACCAACTATGATGGCTGTCCTAACCCTTTCCTCCTGGGCAGTAGCCTTGGGAGACTTGTCCTCAGTCTGAGAGGCAACACATTACCTGGAGAGGAGGTCCTTGCAACAGGATCACTTCTTGCTACACTAGGGTAATGCTCTCCATCTGGGAGACCTATCTGATCCAAGACAGCACCAGGGCTGCCAGACTGGATTTGGGACTTGGCTGCTATGTCCCTGAAGGTCTCTTCAATGTACTTCTCTGTATGCCTCAGCTACTTCAGGTCTGCCACTCTAGCCCCCAGAGATCGAACTCATTCTCTGAGAGTCAGGAGTTCTTTGCACCGGGTGCACACATACAATCTCTCACTGGTAGGTAAAATATCATACATGTGACACTTGATGCAAAAGACTGGAAAGCCCCCATCTTGCTGCTGGACTGCTGCCTTCATCTTAATTATTTTGAGTTCTAAGTTAAGTTTAGGTTGCTAAGGTAGTAGGAATTATAATACTTTAAATTTATAGCTGTATTCACTAATTATTCTGCTAGTGACCTACAAGGAGATGATTAAACTCTCAATAAGAGCTGGTGCAATAGTATAAATTAGAAAAGAGCCTGATAGATTTTTACTGAGAAAGTGTCACTTGCCTAAAAATAAAGGGTTGAGTTAGGGGTAGGTGGGAGGGAAAGACAGACACTAGAATTAACTCCCACTGACTTGCTTATTACCACAGAAATACTCAAACTCTAAAGAATATATCCCACTATTATACCTCTCTCCAAGCTTTCTTAAGTCCAAGAATTTCCAGATCTATACTTACCGAGCCTCTTCAACCATCATTAATTTGATCTTCACTCAAAGGATTGAGAGGTTTGAGATTCACATGCCTAGTGGTGCGTGCTTCCAGTTCTCTTCTACTGCAACAGGTCCGGGGCCTCTGGAAACTGGGGCTGTGGAGTTCGAAACCTGGATCACTTGTTGTGACCTCGGGAGTCCTCTCCTGGTGGATGCTGGGAACAGTATACAAATGAGCCTTCTGGTTCTCTTCTAAAATTATTGAAAAGAAATCCACCTGAGTGAGCCAGCACACCAACCCGGTATATATTCAAAATGTAAAAGGGGATGCACATATGCAAACCAAGCAGATATATTCATCAATTGGCCAAAACTGCTTTTTACAAATTAAAATTATTCTTCCCTTTTTTTTGCCTGCTAATACTTTTCATACTGTTCTGCAAAATCTAGTATTAGGATATATTTACTATTGTAGCTTTTTAAGGGTTGAGCTGCCTTAAAACATTTCAATATGCAGCTGCCCACTTATTTTTAGAATTGCTGTGAAATGCTCTTATGACTTCAATATTAAGGTTTTACAGTGGTTACCTAGAAAATTTGATGCAAATTTCGATTGCTAGTAATTATACATAATCTTTTATTTGGGCAGTACCAATGTTCCTTAAATTGGTATACTCCAAGAGACTATTAAGAACAGTGGGCTCCAATTTATTAGAAGTTCCTGATCTGGGAAGTTATACCAGTGTGCAAGCCAGAGCAAGGGCTTTTTTCTTTATTGCTCCAACAACTTAGACCACGCTTCCTATCTATCTAAGAAATGAAGACAGTATGAAGGAATTTAGACAGCAGGTATTAGAGAAGTGTTTGATGGAACTGATTATTATTTGTATTATATTTTACTGACTTTATTGTATTTTTATGTTTCAGTGTAATTTTACTGTGTATGTGATTTC
Source organism: Rhinatrema bivittatum (assembly GCF_901001135.1). NCBI lineage: Eukaryota > Metazoa > Chordata > Amphibia > Gymnophiona > Rhinatrematidae > Rhinatrema > Rhinatrema bivittatum. Next base: position 381,426,301 of record NC_042617.1, read on the forward strand.
TGTGATCCACTTTGGACAGATTGTTTCTGTTAGAGTGCAGAATATAAGATTGTAAAAATAAATAAAAAAAATAAATATATGTCACTGCATCTCTTCATATGTTCATTACTATAATCATAAAAGCAGCAAACATATCAAAAGGCACAGTGATATATAGAGCTGTTTGGCTTGCATATTCATGTCCCCTATGTTACGCTCCTGCCCGCAAAGAGCGTGGGCAGGCTCTTACCTTCTCACAGCCACAGCCAGTCGGGCTGCTGACGCTGCTTGCTTTCTCCCTGAATCAGCTGGGGCTGTCCCCGCAGCTGTTCCTGCCTTCTCCCGACGTGCTGCTGCGATCCCGGGACCTTTCACCCAGCAGGGAGGCCGTCCTTGCCAGTGCCTGCTTCAGCCCGGGGCCTTGCCCAGCAGGGAAGCCGTCCCTGCCGGTGCCTGCAGCCTGCTACAGCTCTCTACTCTGCCTGCAGTCTCTCTGTTCTCCCTGCAGCCAGCTTACCTCGCTTCTGCCTTCCTGCTTCAGTCCTTGCAGCTGGGAGCTGCTCCAGTGACCTGCCTTCACCCAGCTCCAGTCCAGGGCTGCTCCACTGCTTCCCTGGGCCTTCCACGTGGCTGAGGACGCCACCAGCTTCCAGCTCTTCTCTCCAGCCTCCTAGGGCGCGAGCGCGTGCCTCTCTGCTCCTCTTAAAGGGCCAGCCAGGTGTGGCCCCTTGCTGACCCCTCCCTGGGCGTTGTCCACCTCAGCCCTACTAAAGGGCTCAGCTTTCAGTCTGTCTTTGCCTTCGCAAAGAGTTGGTCACTCCTGAGATCCTTCGCTCCAGGAAGTCGTCCGTGTTCCAGTACTTCTGCAAGGTCCTGTGTTTCGTGTTACCTGTCGGAGCTCCTCGTCCAGTCCTGATGTCTGCCTGCCGTTCCAGATGTCCATGTTCCAGCCCTGAGGTGTGTCTCCTGTTCCAGTATCTGTGTTCCAGTCCTGATGTTCCTGCTGTTCCAGATATCCTTGTTCCTGATCCTGATGCTTTAACCTGCCTTGTGCAGCCAGGAGAGCAGTGTATCCTTGCCTTGTGCTGCCAGGAGTGCAGCGAACCTGCTTCCTCTTTCCTGTGCTCTCCCGCTCTCTGCGTGGTCCGCGACCAGCCTTCCAGGGCTGAGTAGGGCGCACATGGGACAGGGTGGTCCGTGACTCAGTCCCGCGGGTGGTCTGAGTAGGGCGCCCTGAGGGACGGTGCCCATGTCTTCCTTCAGCCCTCGTTCCTGACTCCACCTCTGTGCATCCAGCACCTCGTCCTGAGTCCACGTCTGTGCCTGTCCACGTCTATGCATCCTGCACCTCGTCCTGAGTCCACGTCTATGCCTGAGTCTACGTCGTTCCTGAGTCTCGTCTGAATCCATGTTCCAGTCTTCGCTGCCCTGGCCTCCATCCGGCCTGCCGCTTCGTGCCGTACCCTGCGGCAGGTCCGAAAGGGCTGGGAACGGTCGGAGGACTGTTCACAAGACCAACATTGTGTTGTTGGGTCTTCCGAAGCGTGCAGGTCCGGAGGAGGGCCTGTCAGCCAGTCTTCACTCCAGCCCTGCTCCCGTCCAGCCCATGCTCGGGCATGCCACGCCTCCCGCGGCACCTCTTCAGACCCCTCTGGCGTCGAGTCGCGGCCCAAGGGCACACACATCTCCCAGGAGTGGGATCGCTCTCCTAGCGCTCCACAACACCCTATTTCATTTTTGGATAAATAAAGGGTTGGTGTATTGGCTTATATAAGATTGGTTTCTTTTGCGTAATATTGAATTTTCATATTTTCAAAGTCTATTTAGGATTTTTTATATGCCTTTGAAAAATTTTCCACCTGATATGTTGTTAAACTGAGGTGCGTGTAAGTTTACCTGAACAGTGAGGAGGCGTTACCAGGGGTGGAGATGTGGATGGGTTTGTCTTTACATGCATCCCTTTTGCATGTTCAAAAGTAAGTATGTCCTTAAAATTTTCCAACATATTTCTGAACAAATATAAGCAGGTGTAAGTGTGAGTGGGTTTAGCTTTGATAGGATAATTTTCAAAGCAAATAAATGTGTACAAGTTCACTTTAAAAAATGGTGTAACTTAGGTGTGTATTTGATGGAAAATGTATTCAGGCTATCACAAAATTACCACCAAGGTGTTTCCCCCTTTGTCCAAATTACCTTTAGATAGACCTTATACATTATCAGCAAGCAGGATCATAGCAATATATACCACAAGCATTCCTTTGTCATGGCACATTGCAATGCACATTACAATGAACAAACTGAATAGTACAAAACTAAGAAAAAAAATCACAATTTAATGTGATATTACAACAAACTGCGCTTTAAGCAGTATTGAAACAAATAGCTTGTTTACTGAATTATATGTTTATATCTTCTGTTTTCAGAAATTATTTGGAATTCTTGTTTTTAAATAATTTTATGGTGACTCTTTGCTTCATCAGTTTTGTTTTATGGTATGGTTCTGGCTGTTGATTCTATTTTAGTGTATTATACTGAAATTTTATTTTTGCTGATGAAAGTTTTGGTTTATTGATAGTCTAGTTGATTGAAATTCTACTTGATTTTATAAGAGTTTTTAATGTGTTGATCTTTATATATTACTGTAAAGTACTCAAAGAAATTAGATGTCCTAATAGTGGCTAATTGTGTGCTGCATATCATTCTTTTGATCAAATATCTTGATAAGTTGTAAGCACCTCGTAAGTCCAACTTTGTGAAAATCTTTGCTCCCTGGAGCCTATCGAGGAGCTCCGGGATTAGCGGGAGTGGGTAACAATCCCGCTTAGAAATGGAATTTAGTCCTCGATAGTCTATACATGGTCTCAGCGAGCCGTCCTTCTTGCTGACAAAGAAGAAGCCTGCCCCTGCAGGCGACTTGGACGGGCGAATAAACCCCTTAGCCAGATTCTCTGAAATATACTCGGACATAGCCTGGGTTTCAGGTAATGATAAGTGATACACCCTTCCTCCGGGGGGGGCATAGTTCCAGGTAACAGGTCTATAGCGCAGTCATACGGACGATGCTGCAAAAGGATCTCTGCCTTGGTCTTGGAAAAGATGTCCGTGAAGTCCTCATAAGGTGCAGGAGGACCTAGGGCAGAGTGCATCAACGGGAGTGTGGGAGCCCTAGGCACTTTCATACAGTTAGCTAGGCAGAAAGGGCTCCACTTGACAATCTGTAGTGTATCCCACTGAATCATGGGCGAGTGCTTCTATAACCACGGCAACCCTAGCACCACAGGGTGGACAGCCTTATCCAACACTAGGAAGGCTATCTTCTCCGAATGGATCGCCCCGGTGCGGACCGTAATGGGTGCCGTGGACATCAAGACAGGTCCTGGAAGGAGCGTCCCCTGGATAGAAGTAATTCGTAACGGGACCTCTCGTCTATGCGTAGGAATTCGCAACTGGGAGACTAAGTCCTGCAGGATGAAATTACCTCTGGCTCCAGAATCCAGGAACGCAATCGTCTCAATGGACCCTCCAGGGTATTCCAGGGTAACAGGCACGGTACACTGAGGAGCTGTAGCACAGCCTAGGAGGAGCTCCTCCCGACCTCCTAGGCTTTGGCGTTTTTCTGCACGTTCCTGGCAGCGTGCCAAGAAGTGGCCCTTCTGGCCACAATACAAACACAACTTCAATGAACGGCGACGTTGCCTCTCTTCAGCAGAAAGCGGAGCCCGTCCCAGCTGCATGGGTTCACAGGTGGAAGCATCAGGACGAGAAGTCTTAAGAGACGACGCGGGTCTCACCGACACAGAAGCAGAACTGTGGCGAGAGGAGTGCTGCTCCTTGGCCCGTTGTTGTAGGCGGCGGTCAATGCGGGCTGCAATCTCTATTAAGGTGTTGAGGTCTTCCGGCAGATCCCGGGCAGCAATCTCATCCTTTATGCGTCCAGAGAGGCCCTCCAAGAAGATGGCCTTAAGACTACCATCCTGCCATCCTACTTCTTGGGCTAAAGTCCGGAATTCCATAGCATAATCTGCCAAGGAGCGAGCCCCCTGACGGAGTTGCAGCAGATCAGATGTAGCCGTAGCTACTCGGGCTCATCAAAGGCCTGTCGAAAGTTCGAAATGAACTGTTGTAGGTTCGTTAGCGAAGGATCATTGTTTTCCCAAAGGGGAGAAGCCCATATTAAGGCTTTCCCATCAAGCAGGGACAGGATATACACCACTTTCACCGCATCTGAGGGGAACTGCCGAGGCAACAGAGAGAACCATACGAAACATTGGTTCAGAAATCCGCGGCAGGTCCTTAAATCTCCAGCGTAGCTGGAGGGTGCCGGTAGCTGAGTCACAGAAGAGCTGTGTCCCTCAGGGACCCCGCCAGCAGGAGGCAAGGACTCCAGGCGAGAGAACAGCTGTTCCACCATGGCAGCCAGATTATCAATACAGCTCTGGTGTTGCAGCATCTGTCGGGCCATCCCGGGCAGGTCCGAGGGAGCAGGCGCATCCGCCAAGTCCATGGCCTTGCAATCTGTTATGGAGTCTCAATTTAGTGGACCCTTGCGCCGACCTGCAGGAGACTGGGGAAAGATGTTCAATGTCTCAAGTATGAGGCAGGCCGGGAGGTAGATGTTCAGGCAGGACGTAGAGGTGCTCTTTACCCTGGAAGCTGGTACTCCCCCGGGAGGAGCCCATAGGAGCTCAGCCGCTGGTACTTAGGCGGCTTCACCCTTGGAAGCCGAAGCCCCCCCAGGAGGAGCCCATAGGGGCCCGGCCGCTGGGACTTAGGTGGGTTGATGATCAGGACTGAGAACTGGAACCAGACTAAAACAGTAGACAGGTACTGTAACAGGGCTCGGGTACTGGAACCAGGCAGGAACTGTAGCAAGACTGGGGTACTGGAACCAGGTAGGATCTGTGGCAGGCAAGCAGGAACCAAGCAGGTACTGTGGCAGGTAAGCAGGAAAGGAGCGAGTACCAAGGCAGCTCACTCCGGGGCACGACTCAACAGGGAACCAGGAGGTAAACCCGTTGCAAGGCAAAGACTGGGTGTCCGCGGCCGGCTTATCAAGGTCGCGGCGTCTGACGTCAGGAACTGGGTGGAGTCACCACTGGCGGGAAACGGCCTAGAAAAGCGCCCGAGTGACGTTGCGTGCCTAGCAGCAGGGCGTCCTTGGGAAGCCTCCCGGCGGCGTGGCCCCCGCAGGGACGCCACTGAACCAGCCTCAAACCAGGCCTCCAGAAGCGGGACTAGGTCCAAGAGCATGGAGGTAAGGGTTTGGTCGCGGCGCTCGCGGCCAGAACCGCAACATGTATAATGAAATTTACTCTTTAAGATGAATGCTGCCATTCAACTTTAATATGTGCTGATTGGCTGTAATCTATTGTAAATTCTCACAATGTTTTGCATTCTCTTTGAAAGTTTACAGGTTTTTTGTCCACAGTTAAATGGAGACAGAACTAAAATTGAATTGTACTTGATGCAGGATTCATGAAACACGGACTGTGTCAAGCATTTTTGGCTCTTTCTGATTAAGTGGCCTTCATATAGATGTTGTTGTCAGGAAATAATGTAAGATAGTTTTTGGTTTATTCACTCTTTGGGTTCAAGGTTCTTGCCAAATAATACCCTTGCCCTACAGTACCTGCCCACGTTTCATTATGCCCTGGCTATTTTGAATGATATTAAGAACACTTGTGTGAAAAAGATTGTGTTGTTTGATATTGCTTTTACATGTATAACACAATATTTAAGGCACTTTTGTCCTGGGGGAATCAATGATTCAAAAAGCACCTGATGGAGGAATTCTTCAGTTCCAGTATTTTTATGTGTCCTTCTCGGACACATTTGTGAATTGTTAAAAAAAACTGTTTTTCTTGTCTTACTCCTTAATGTACTTCCTTGCTGTCTTATACTAAGATCTCTTATTCCACAGCTTATAACAAGTGGGGGGCTGCTTCAGGGGCTACAATAAAATAATCATTACAGAAATAGCATTAGTTACAATTGTATTCATAGACAACACACAGAAACATGAATTAGAGTGGACATAGACTAATAGATATACAAAAGGAACAATCATGAAAAACAACTTATAAAAAAACTCATATTAAAAAAAAAAGAAAATGAACAGTAGGAAGACAAGAAGACCATTTTTACAAAAATTGCAACACGCACTGCAGTGCAGAAAGACCTGTTGCTGAGGCAAGGATCCAAGGGCCTGACCAGTTTAAATAGAGTAAGAGGTCTCATGTCATCAGGAGGCACCGAGAGCTGTTTCCCGCCTCGGACCTTAAAGAGCAGAGCTGGCACACAGGTGTGCTTTAGGAAGTGGTAAGGCATAGGCGGATGCAAAATTGGTGGTATTCCATGTGGTGTTGGGGCGGGTCGGTAGCATCTGGAGTGAATCTGGCTGATTGCAGGGCTATCCGGTGACCGGCGAAACATTACAATACTAAGTGGTCCAGTACCGAGGAAGGCACCAACAGGAAGGAAATTTAAGAGGAACAGGATTTGATAGCCAGTGATAGAGTGAGGTCAATGTCACATCAAAATTTCTTCACATATCATCAAATTATAAAAAGAAAATATTAAACCGGATGTGAAGACCCCCCCTGGCAGCATGCCTATAAGAACATATATTGACTTTATTGCTGACCAATCAATAAGCCTGATTATCTGTGTAATAGGGATGTGCAGGCAAAACGTTTTCGTTGCGTACGTGATACATATTCGTGGGGGGTCAATTCCGTTTCATGCGGAAGTATGGAGAATTCCATAAGTTGTCGATCTGTAAATACGTTACTACAGCGAGTTAAATTATTGTCCCAGCTAAAATTAAAATTAACTACAACCCCCCACCCTCCTGACCCCCCCAAGACTTACCAAAACTCCCTGGTGCTCCAGCGGGGAGTCAGGAAGCCATCGCTGCACTCGTTTGCCAGTTTCATCACGGTGCCGATAGCCTGTGTCACAGGGGCTACTGGTGCCATTGGTCAGTCCCTATCACATGGTCACTGGCGCCATCTTGTGCTCCTACCATGTGACAGGGGCTGACCAATGGCACCGGTAGCCCCTGTGACATAGTATGGGCAAAGGCTATCGGCGCCATTTTGAGTCCTGGCGTCGGACGGCAGGTCGCTCTGGGACCCCCGTTGGACCCACAGGGACTTTTGGCCAGCTTGGGGGGGCCTCCTGACCCCCACAAGACTTGCCAAAAGTCCAGCATGGGTCCGGGAGCGACCTCCTTGCACGCCGGCCGTCCGATGCCAATACTCAAAATGGCACCGATCGCCTTTGCCCTCACTATGACACACATAGTGAGGGCAAAGGCGATCTGTGCCATTTTGAGACTCAAAATCGCCGCCCGATGCCAATACCCAAAATGGCGCCGATCGCCTTTGCCTTCACTATGACAGCTATCGGCGCCATTTTGAGTATTGGCATCGGACGGCGATTTTGAGTCTCAAAATGGCGCTGATCGCCTTTGCCCTTACTATGTATGTCATAGTGAGGGCAAAGGCGATCGGCGCCATTTTGAGTATTGGCATTGGACGGCCGTTGTGCAAGGAGGTCGCTCCCGGACCCCCGCTGGACTTTTGGCAAGTCTTGTGGGGGTCAAGAGGCCCCCCCAAGCTGGCCAAAAGTCCCTGTGGGTCCAAGGGGGTCCCGGAGCGACCTGCCGTCCGATGCCAGGACTCAAAATGGCGCCGATAGCCTTTGCCCATACTATGTCACATGGGCTACCGGTGCCATTGGTCAGCCCCTGTCACATGGTAGGAGCGCAAGATGGCGCTGGTGACCATGTGACAGGGGCTGACCAATGGCACCGGTAGCCCCTGTGACTCAGGCTATCGGCGCCATGATGAAACCAGCACCGAGGGTGTGAGAGTGCAAGGAATGGCTCCCGGACTCCCCGCTGGACCACCAGGGAGTTTTGGTAAGTCTTGGGGGGGTCAGGAGGGTGGGGGTTTTAAATTTTTATTTAGGAGGCCGAATAAAACAGAAATCTGTTTAATACGTGGGGAGTCGCGATGCATTTCGCCTCCCCTCGTATTTAACAGATAGCAAAAAATAAGTTGCGGATTACAAATACGTGGAAAATGGATGCACACCTCTACTGTGTAACGAGATGACAATTTCTCGTCACAGTAGTAGTATATCAATTACCTAACTGGCATACATGAACATTTATAAACAATTTTAAATGATAGAATAAACCCCGGGGAGTGATAGTTTGCAGAGTCATTTTGGCTTATTGTTAGGCTAGCAGTTAGGTCAATATGTGTTCTTAAAAACATGCTGTCAGCAGGACTTTACTTCGAGTTTAATGTGACTTTGGCACCAAAGTGTCAATATGCCACATACAAGCTGTTTTTGGACTGAAAACTATATGAGTGCTATGCGCTGTTTTCTTTTTATGATTTGATGGTATGTGAAGACAATTTTTTGTACTTTTTATTTATTATTTCATTACATTAATATACAAGTATAAATTTGAAAAATCAGACCAATCAACCCAAGTAATAAATAAATATACAAGTCTAGCTAAATAGCAAAAAATGATGTCAGTTTCTTACACAGTCCACTATATATAAGAGGAAGGCCCAGAAAATACAAGGAAAGAAAAAAGTAAACAAACATAGGCAATCTCTTCCTTAAAGACATTTACTCTCGTTATAATCAAGGCCACTAATCCAAACCCCACCCAAAAAAACATGTGAAGAACCAGAAAGCCCATCACTACCAGGTGCTCTGGTGTTGCAATGAAGACACATCAGACAGGATTCGTGGTGAAGCGTGTCCCCGGGAAGGTCACCTCTCCTCCTCCTTCCCCGGGGCCCCTTTTATTGTGCATCATTCCATAGCATAGCATGCATGCAGATTTGTCATAACATCATTGGGTCCTTGCAAATACATACATCATTCATTGGATTTTACAGCGTCATACCATAAATGTCCTTCCTGGCCTTTATGCTGACTACGCGTAAGCTGGCAGGCCGGGAGGGGAAAAGTTATAGGACTGGACATTGAAGCAGTTTAAGATGTGTTGAACTAGCTGACTAAGTGCAAGAGGAAGTAAGCAGAGAGAAGTTTCGGGTTGCTACAGTTTGAGATCTATTCCTGGTGCAGGCAGGTTGTTTGTCAGACAGATTTCCTGTCTCAGTTAGTGGCAGGATAAAGCTTGCACAATTCTGCTGCCTCCAGTGTAGCCCGGGAAAAGGGAAGTTAGAGTTAACCCCTGACATACTCCTTCAGGAGCTAAGCTTACAATCCCATACTCTGGAACCAATAATAAAATGAAGCTGAGAGGGCTCAAAGAAAATAAACTTCTCTGTAGATAATATAATTGAAGATTTGCAAGGAAACTGTAGAAAGAAATGAGCCTCCAAGACCACAGCCTCATGGGGCATAGCTAGAAATTGTTTCCTTTTCTCTTGTATTGCTCTACACAATCAGAAAAAAATCCAGACTTCGAAACCCATAAACAAAGTATAAGCACAATGAAAAAAGAGTCGGAGAACCAAGGCTTGATCTTGCAAAGAGGCAAATGTCACTAGTACGGTGGCCCTATGTACCTCATCCACCACCATTGGTTCTAAAATTGTAGAACTATCCAAAACAGCCCTGCCTACCTTGATTTGATGTATCCTGTCCGGAACCTCTAGCCTCTATCTCTCTTCCATCCGGAAGACCGAAGGCTTTACAAATGTGGGACATTACTCCCTGTAAGATAAAGAGCATTCCACATGTAAGATTTAAACAACTCAGATGAAGATATCAAAAAGAACAATGGGAAAGTTCAATATACATAGATTTCAAAATCTCACAGTATTTTCAAAGTTTTCTATCTTGAGGTAGATCACATTCACAGGGATAGGTTAAACAATAGATACTTTATCCATAGTTTGTTTCAAATTCTCAATCTGTTCTGAGTGAGCCACCAATGAAACTTCTTGAGACTGCATACCACTGTAAATATTCTTTGTAACAACAGTCAAGGATGACAAAGACTGCTCCACAGAGGAAAGGACCATCTAGATACTACTATCCAATGTGATAGGGGAGGTCTTGGTGTTCAGGTTCTAACTGGAACATCAGCAGATATATCTTGATGTTAAGGAAAAACCATGGAGGCTGAATGATAAAGTTCTCCAACTACTGGCAATGATCATGCTCCACCACCCTCCAAACTTTCTCCTTCATCTCCCACATGCTGCTGGCTCTGGGCTCCATTCTGACTAGCATCTTCAAGAAATATTCTTTTGCTCATCACCTCAACCTCCGTACTTCCATCTAAGCCACCACTGGCAAGATATGATTCAACAGGGAGAAATGCCTTAGTGAGTGGGGGCCTAAAACAAGAAACTATCTGCAGTGCCCGCTAAAACCACGAATACTGTTAAAATCTCTTAGCTCACCAAATTTAAGTTACTAAAAATAGAGGGGACAATATTCAAAGTCATTAATAAGCTGGATAACTCCAAAGTTGTCTAGCTAAATGGTGGGGTTCCAATAGTCCCCATACTAGTTATCCAGCTAAAATTTAGGAAAATAACTAAAGGGTATATTGGGGGAGTTTCAGGGTGAAGAAGAAATAGCCAAATAACTTATCTGATTAACTCCAGTACATAGTAACATTAATCAATATTAACAAAAAAAAACCCCAAAAGAAACAGGTGATCAATCCAGTCTGTCCAGCAAGCTGCTTTTTTTTTTTTTAATTATTATTTTATTCTTAGGGTAATTGCTGTCCTGCTCAGATTACCCCAGTTTTCATGGGTTACCCCCTTTCTTCATCTCCGTCTTTAACCACTGGGATCCTCTATGTTTATCCCATGCCTTTTGGAATTCTTTTATCATCTTTGTCTACACTATGTTGTGTTTGGCCGGCCATGGGTTCGTTCCGCGCTCTGCCGCTCTTACCTCCGGTCCTGGGCCAAGGGGGAACCCACTGATGCCGCAGCTGGCAAAAACGCAGCCAACCATCATGCAAGCTCGACGTGAGGTGCTAGGGACTCCGTTCAGCTGAGCATGCATCCCTAGGTGCGCATGCACATGGCTCAGGCTCTTCTAAAGGGTCCGTTACGAGAAAACCAATACAGTGCCTCTGGATGACATTACAGGCCTTCTGCTATTTAAGGAGGCAACAGAAACAATAGATGCCAAATAATGTCCGTTGAGATACTTTATTAGGAGACTTGTATATCCAATATAAAACTGCCTCAATCTAAGTGAAGCGAGGGCTGGGATTGGTGAAGTTCCTGTTAGGCTTCTGCTCCTGCCAGCTCTGCCTACCAATGGCAGGGACCTGCAGGGCTCCTCCCTGTGGGTAGCACCAATGTCACCTCGGTCCAAGGGTCCACTTCCACAACACACGACCTCTTCTGGCAGGGCATTTAAAGCATCCACTTCCCTTTCTCTGAAAAAATACTTCCTGACGTTGGTCCAGACCCTACCCCCTTGGAGCTTTATATTATGAACCCTTGCTCTACAGTGCTCTTTCTATTGAAAAATATTTGATTTCTGTGCATCATTAAAACATTTCATGTATTTTGTCTGTATCATATCTCCTTGTCTCTTTTCTCCTCCAGGTATACCTATTTAGGGCCTTCAGTCTCATGTCATAGCTCTTATGGTGCAAACCTAATACCATTTTGGGTGTCTTTCTCTGGACCACATCCATCCTATCTGAATTCTTTTTGAGATATGGTCTCCAGAAGAGAAAACATTACTTCAGATGAGGCCTGCCTGTACACGGAAAATATCTACAGACGTGGCTGAAAGCAGTCTAAAGTTATCCGGCCTAAATGGCTGGATAACTTTGATATTAACCAGCTATAGCCAGTTAAATGGTGCTGCAGAGGTAAAAAAAAAAAAAAGGTTCTTGTGGACCTAGCAGCCCAAATTACTGCTTCCCTCTCAAGCAGTCACCATAGGCCATACTAAAAATAAATTTGTAACCCAGATTGAAAACCTGAGTTAAAAAAACAGGCTTTAAGGCTCTTATGAAATGCCAGATCATAGTTCTCAGTCTTAAAATAGTGCAGGAGATTGTTCTACAGAAATGAGACAAAATAACTGAAAACACTTCTTCGAGTCTGCTGAAATCATATTCTAGTTGCGGAGGGAAAAACTAAAAGATCTCATTGAAAGGAAGAAAAGGAGCGAGTTGGTTTGCAGTGTGGCACAAGATCATCAGTCAAATACTGGGGATGACCCCTCCTCAAGGTTTGGTTTTATAAACTAAAATAAGAATCGTAGAACTACTTCTGACAGCAATGGGTAACTGATGCAGTTTTATCAGAAATGCAGCGACTGAATCATATTTCTTTGCTCCAAAAATCTATTTGGCTGAAGTATCAAAGTACAGCACTGATTGAGGGCATTACAATAATCAAGCCTTGAAAGAATAATCAGAGAGCACACTAATAAGTCTTTTGAGAGGAAAAGCCCCTAAAATGGCACAGAAATCATAAATAATAACAACACAAACAAACTACAATTAAAACGTGATTACTCATATCAAGTTAAGAGTCTAGCTTGACTCCCAGAACAGTAATTACATTGTTTCGGATGGATCATAACTCCTGACATAATACAAAACATATTTAAAAAATGATTAGCTCTACCAATCCAGAGAGCTTTTTGTTTTGACTGGATTAAGTTTTAATTTATGATCATCCATCCACATTGCAATTGATATTAAACAGTTATTTAATTCTGCCCAGTGAACTACATCTACTTAATTTGTAAAAGATATAAGAAGAATATCATTTGCATATATATATATAAAATCTAAAACCTTTTTATTCTATCAGAGTTACTAAGGGTGACAAATGTGGGTTATACAACACAGGGTCTAATATAAAACCCTTATACCACATGACAAAGTTTTGGGGCAGGGATGCTTGCTTCTGCATTACTTTAAAATTTCTTTTTAATAAATATGAATAAAACCATCTCAAAACTCCATTCCCAAATCTTGCAATCACTAACAATAAAAAATGATTAATAGTGTTCTGTTAAACATCAATTCTCCTGAGATAAGTGACCCTTTCCCTCTTTCCAATTTTGCCCAAATTTCATTGGTCAAAGCTACTAAAACCAGCTAGTAAATCAGATTGTCTTGGATGTAAGACATTGCTTTCTGATTTAAAAAAAATTGGCTAATTAATAGTACGCAATCTTTTCTCTGAGTTTGAGTGAAAAAGGTAAGTTGGAGCTTGGTCTGCAATGATTAAAAGTAGCAACATCTAGGCTCAATTTTTATGTAATCAGCTAAATAAGTGCTTCTTTCAAAACATTGGCTAACATACCAGGTTCTAAATTTGCATTTACCATATTGGCCAAAAAGAGAGCAAAGTCCAGTTCAGGGCGCTGAATCACATTGGTTGGAATGGGGTCACTAGCAGACGTTTACCCACACATCGGGAGGGAAGTTTTTATAAAGGCCCATTTCTGAGGGTAAAACATTGCTTTAACCATGGAGGATGTACTTTGGAAAATTACCCGCTCATGCTTTCTCCCACACCGATAACTAAGATAAGTCTAGGAAAGGTACAATCTGAAAACTTAATTATGTTTCATGCCGCGTATATTAAATAGATCTTTGTTTTCTTTTAGCTCTTTCAGTTTTCTTTAAGTAGGAAATTTGAGGAATGTATTGTGAAAAGTCTAATTAGTATTCATTTTTCATTCAGCAAGGTTAACAAAAAAATGTGTGCAAAGTCTGAAATTTCCCAAAGGGCTGTTGTTTTAGGAAACAAATTGAGACTTCAAATGCAGATTCTTTTATCAAAAAAGTAATAAATGAATAATCATCACTAAATGAATGTTGGTACTGAAGTATCTATTTGATATCACTCCACATTTTTAAATTGATTAATTATAAAGACATATTAATTGATTGAATCTATTATTTTAACAGGCTACCTACTATTTTTTTTTTATCATTCAGTTTATCATATTCTTCTAGTTTTTTTTAATCAGGCTTAATAGTTTATGAATCTTTTTTATCTGTGGAAAAGATTTCATTACAGGAATGTGTACAATTTTATTTTGGTCCTCTGAAAGTCTCTATTCCTTTCACAGGAATTCATTTCCTGTATATATATAAATCTGTTTTTCTGCAATATAGTTCTTTAAAGTTGATGTAGTTATGCTACGTGTAACAAATACTTCCGATGTTCAATATGCAATGCATCATTCATTATGAGAGGAATCATTGTAATGTGCCATTGGGTATTCTTTCATGCATCATGATAGGCAAAAACCCCAAGAGTAGATTCTGCAGCAAGAGTTAGAAACTGCTGCTGCAGTTCTTCAGCATATTTGTATATTAAATTATGTACATTTGCTATTTTTATGAAAATAAAGCTTTTTTAAACATGTTTTGCCTGTATAGTTATAGGGTGAAACTTAGGTAAGGACTTGACCTGGAGTTAAGGATGAGAGTCCTAACCCTTAGACCAGCTAGGAATCTGAAGCAAGGGAAGCAAAAAAGAAGATTGCTTCAGGGAGCTGCTAAAGCCACATCTCCAGTTATCAGGAATTTGCTGGGGCTCAGTCAAAAATAGTTGCAGAGAAACAGGAAGCTGTTCACAGCAATCCAAAGACTGACTCATCCTCTTAGACTTGAATTTGCTCCATGCCAAACCTTGCATCTCCAGACTCAGTGTCAAAACTTTGGTTCCGGGCTGAAAATGCAGTCTTGTAGCCCTAGTATTTCAGTTCCTTCCTCCAGTTCTATCATTTCTAAAGGGTATTTGCCCTCTTGAAATCAGATTGGTTTAGGGATCCCCTTTGAAAGGGTGGATGCATTTATTGAGCTTTCCATTAGAAATGACTCTCATCAAAATGAGTGGTGTAGAGAATGCAAAGAATAGCATGGCTATGCCAGTCTGAGCCTTATTGGTCTGGGGTCGACCACAGCTTACTTCTGAGGCAAAGGAATGCCAGAGATGCCCTGAACATTGCCTCTAATATCAAGAATTAGGGCACTATGCTCCATTATCTTGTCCTCAGAAGCAACCAACAGTGGCCCATTCCACCTTTCAATAGCTTCAGAGGTGCCCCTTAACTCTCAGATCACTACATAATCTGGCAGTGGAAGAGAATCTGTGTCTTCACTCCATTTCTTAAAAATATTCAACTCAATGTGGACTTGTATGTGAGTGCCAGATTTATGACTAATGCTCTAGAAGAGCATTAGTCACCGAGGTGATGTTTCGACTAACATCGGTATAGAAGACTTTTTAAATAAATAAATAAATAAATAAATAAATAAATAAGATACTCTTCAGCTTTCCTGCCAGATCAAGTCAGCCCTATAATCTAGTAGAAACTATAGATGGAACCTTGCTCAAGTCCAGACTAGTGACCCAAGAGACTGTAACTCCAAGAGATATGTGTTCAGTCCCATCAAAAGTGTAAAACATTTGGATTTATTCAGTTGCTCTGCTCATTAATCATCCTAGGAACCTCCTGACTGAAAAAGCACAATCCTGAAATTCATTGGCCCAATGGGAAAATGACCTTCCCCTCTGAATCCTGTATCACACAGTGTTTCTTGAGACCAGAAGGTAAACCCAATGAGATAAACGTAATATCTCATTGATCCTCTTCTCAATTCTCAGATAAACCTGTCCCAAGCAAGACTTGTGTGCTTTTTTTTTTTTAATTCAGGACCATGGGCACAAGGAATATATTCTGCAAGGGACTCTAGGTTACAGAAAAACTCAGATCAGGATAATGGAGTCAGCAGACTGGTGATATCATGGCCATGAATAATGTTCCTGGAACTCAGTATGGTACATCAATGTCCTTAGAAAGACACATGGGTTCCACCTAAAGTACACCTACAAACCAGGCCCTAGGCACCAGAGTAAAACCCTGAGGAGGTGGATCATGTTAGTGTGAAACCTAGGAAGAGGCCAGGGTCAGTCCTGGGAATCAGGATAGAAGTCCTAACCCTCAGACCAGCTTGGATCTTGAAGTAAGGGGATGCAGCAGAGAAAACTGATTCAGGTAACCCCCAAAACCACACCTCCAGGTATCAAGGATTGACTTGGGCTCAGTCAAAAAGGGTTGCAGAGGAATAGTTTCACAGCAACCAAAAGACTCACCGTCTTGCTATCAGATTTGCTGCACAACAAACTTTACATCTCCAGACTCTTTGCATCAAAACTATGATTCCAGTTGGAATCTTGTACCTCTAGTCTTTCAGTTCCTTCCTACAGTTCTACTAATTCTAGAGTCAGATGTTCAGTAGGGATGTGCATTCCTTTGAAACAAAAATGAAAAAATGTGATGAATAAGTCTGTTTTTGTTTTGTTTCAAGCAAACTGATTTTTTTTCTGAAAATGAAAAATGTGTGAAGTTTTTGTTTTTGGGAATTAATGTGCTCTATTAGCAAATTGGGCACATTTAACAAAATTGCCTCCAGTGGGACCAGGACTTAGCCTAGTTGGGTCAGGCCCATTGCTAAGGCCTTGGCCTAGATTCTAGCCCAGGCCTGACTGCTGCATCCTAGCTTAGGCTGGGTCACATTGCGGTGGCCCTGGCCCAAGAACAAAGTCCAGTTGTCAAGGCCCAGTCCAAGGCCTACACCTAGCCCTAGCCCAGGCCTGATCCTGAGGTCCAGCCAAGGTGGTATTCTGTCTCCAAGGCCTGGGCATAGGACAAGGCCTGATCCCAAGCCTAGGTCTGCCAAGCATTATGTAGCCCTTGTTCCAATGATTAGACCTGGAAGCAGGGGTCACACGGAGTCCCAGGGCCAACTTTTGTTTCTTTTTCTCTATGTCCTATGGCTCTGGAGCGTCAGGTTCTTGCCAATAGGGAGCAAGGGGAGGAATGCACCTACTAGGCCCAATGTGTGAGGGTAACTCTCTATTTCACTTTCCTGTAAAGGTTTCTCTTCACTTTCTCATGGGAGGGATGAGAGCCAACAAAATACTCTGTACACTCAGGTTGGGTGTCCAAACAAAACTTTACTGTAGCAATTCTTCAAAAGTAAATACTTGACACATCAGTTCTTGGCACAAATATCTTGTAATCACAGGTCTCCAACTATTGTGGAGCGCTAGGAGAGCGATCCCACTCCTGGGAGATGTGTGTCCTTGGGCCATGGCTCGACCC
This sequence comes from Rhinatrema bivittatum, assembly GCF_901001135.1. Taxonomy (NCBI): domain Eukaryota; kingdom Metazoa; phylum Chordata; class Amphibia; order Gymnophiona; family Rhinatrematidae; genus Rhinatrema; species Rhinatrema bivittatum. The sequence continues at coordinate 381,443,404 of NC_042617.1, forward strand.
CAAAGGAACACTGAAGAGGTGCCGCGGGAGGTGTGGCATGCCCGAGCATGGGCTGGACGGGAGCCAGGCTGGAGTGATGACCGGAGACAGGCCCTCCTCCGGACCTGCACGCTTTGGAAGACCCAACAATGCAATGTTGGTCTTGTGAACAGTCCTCCGACCGTTCCCAGCCCTTTCGGACCTGCCGCAGGGTATGGCACGAAGAGGCAGGCCGGATGGAGGCCAGGGCAGCGAAGACTGGAACATGGATTCAGACGAGACTCAGGAACAACGTAGACTCAGGCTTAGACGTGGACTCAGGAACGAGGTGCAGGATGCATAGACGTGGACTTAGGCACAGACGTGGACTCAGGACGAGGTACTGGATGCACAGACGTAGATTCAGAAGCGAGGTACTGTAGATGCAGAGGTAGATTCAGAAGCGAGGTACTGAAGGTGCAGATGTAGACTCAGGAATAAGGGCTGAAGGAAGACATGGGCATTGTCCCTCAGGGCGTCCTACTCAGACCACCCATGGGACTGAGTCGCGGACCACCCTGTCTCATACGCGCCCTATACAGCCCAGGAAGGCCGGTCGCGGACCACGCTGAGAACGGGAGAATGCAGGAGAGATCCAGGCGAAGCGAACTCCGATGCTGGGATACTGACATCCGAAGCCCCGTCGGCTGGCAGGAACGGAAGCTCCAGAGCACAGGGACGAATCCCACCTGTTGGCCACTCCAGGGCCCAACAGGCCAGAAGGCTCAGGAGCCAGACAAGACGAAGGGCAGAACATATGGACTGGATCAGGAACTGGATCTGGCACCGACATCTAGGTAACAGGGAAGAAGCAGGATTGCTGCACACCAGCAGCCAAAGCAGGATTGCTGCACTCCTGGCAGCTCAAGGCAGGGTTTGCTGCACGGCAGCCAAAGGCAGGTTGAAGCATCAGGTTCAGGAACAAGGACTAGGACAGACCTCAGGGCTGGAACACGGACATCTGGAACAGCAGGTAACATCAGGACTGGAACACGGATACTGGAACAGGAGACACACCTCAGGGCAGGAACATGGACATCTGGAACAGCAGGTAACATCAGGACTGGAACACGGATACTGGAACAGGAGACACACCTCAGGGCAGGAACATTGACATCAGGAACAGCAGGTAACATCAGGACTGGAACACGGGTACTGGATCAAGAGACAGACCTTGGGACTGGAACGGCAGGCAGACATCAGGACTGGAATAGCAGGCAGACATCAGGACTGGACGAGGAGCTCCGACAGAGAGCACGAAACATAGGACCTTGCAGAAGGCTGGAACACGGATGACTTCCTGGAGCGAAGGTTCTCAGGAGTGACCAACTCCTTGCGAAGGCAAAGCATGGACATCAGGAACAGCAGGTAACATCAGGATTGGAACACAGGTACTGGATCAAGAGACAGACCTTGGGACTGGAACGGCAGGCAGACATCAGGACTGGAATAGCAGGCAGACATCAGGACTGGACAAGGAGCTCCGACAGAGAACAAGAAACATAGGACCTTGCAGAAGGCTGGACCACGGACGACTTCCTGGAGCAAAGGTTCTCAGGAGTGACCAACTCCTTGCGAAGGCAAAGACAGACTGGAAGCTGAGCCCTTTAGTAGAACTGAGGTGGACAACGCCCAGGGAGGGGTCAGCAGAGGGCCACACCTGGCTGGCCCTTGAAGAGGAGCAGAGAGGCGCGTGCCCGCGCCCTAGGAGGCTGGAGAGAAGAGCTGGAAGCTGGTGGCGTCCTCAGCCACGTGGAAGGCCCAGGGAAGCAGTGGAGCAGCCCTGGGCTGGAGCTGGGTGAAGGCAGGTCGCTGGAGCAGCTCCCAGCCGCAAGGACTGAAGCAGGAAGAAGCAGAGAGAGGTAAGGCTGGCTGCAGGGAAAGCAGGGAGCTGTAGCAGGCTACAGTCACCGCTCCACGCTGCAAGGCTGACGAGAGAAGTGCTGACTGCAGGGAGCTGTGAGAGGCTGCAGGCACCGACAGGGACGGCTTCCCTGCCAGGCAAGGACCCGGGCTGAAGCAGGCACCGGCAAGGACGGCCTCCCTGCTGGCTGAAAGGTCCCGGGATCGCAGCAGTACGTTGGGGGAAGGCAGAAACAGGAGCAGAGGAGCCGGCCTCATGGCAACAGCTGCGGGGACAGCCCCAGCTGTTTCAGGGAAAGAGAAGCAGCAGCATCAGCAGCCCAACTGGCTGTGAGAAGGTAAGAGCCTGCCCACGCTCCTCGCGGGCAGGATCGTAACACCAACTCTCTTTATCTGTGCAAGTGTATATCAGTAGGTGGGCCAGGGAAAGAACTCACCCTCCAGGACATGGAAAAGCAAGCCTTCCCAGATGGACAGGGGTATCCCATTTATGGATGGAAAATCCCCTTCCAAAAATACTGGCAGACAAAAAACAGGGTCTGAATATCTGCACAACTCTCAATTGTACCTCTTCTCCCTGAGGTGAAGTCCCCAGATGGGGGTCTCCAGGTATAACAAAAAAGATCTTACTTGCAGTCCTTTTTCTCCAGATGACAGGATCTTTCAGGTGAAAGGTCAAGGTAGCAGGAAATAAGCAACTCTTCTGGATTTCCCCACTTTCAGGCCAGCAATATTTTCCCCGAAAATCTTCGCAAAAACTGGAATTGTCCTGCAGTGAGTCACTCCTGATCCATCCAGGGTTTGTATGATGGAGAACAGAGGAATCTCCTCTACTTGTGGCCTTCCCAAGAAAAATTATTCCCCAAAAGTCCTCTAACCCATGTCCAGTACCAGGGGTTTCACAGAAGAACTTTGAAAACAAGTCCAAAAATCCCTTAAGCAACCCTGAGCCCACTTACTGGACAGTTAGTGTACCAACAAGGCAACTGCTCCCTTTCTTTTCAGTGTAAGTTCCAAGCTGCGAGGCCTAGCACATCAAGAACAGGAAGAAAATCAACTCAGAAAAAAACCCACTCCTTTTCATCTCATTGCTAACTCAAAATGCCACACCTAGGTATGATGCAAGCTGTTTTTTTTATACTAGTAGGGGGCTAACCATTCCAGCAACTTCACTGGAAGCGCTGTTCTGAAAAAGTGCATCCCTCTCTCTACTACCCAACTCGTACTCCTAGCTCAAAAAGGGTTTAGGAAATAGGGCCATATAGTGGTGATCCCAAAGGGTCACCATAATTAGGACTACTAATTAGGTAATTTTAAAGAACAGGTCTTTCAAAAAAGCAAGACTCTTTTAGCCAGCTAGAGTTTCCTGCAACAGTTTCCAAATCAAAGCTTGGCAATACAGGTCATTGAAACCAAATGCTTCATTTGTGGTGTTATTGGAGTGTTTGGCAACAGAGGCATTAGGTTCAGAGCAGCAGAGAAGGAGAAGGAGGAACAGGGCAGAACATTCACAGACCTTGAATTCATTATTTTGACTTATCTGAGGAGTATATCTTCTCTAAATATAGATTCCAAACACAGATCATTTTGGATATTTTAGCAAGCAGATCTGGAAAGTGATACTTAATGCAGTCATGCATCGCCATTGCATATAAAAGTCAACATGGCCTTGACTTTCTTGGCCATGGTAAGTTTTCAAAATATAGTAGGAGACACTACAGTAATTACTCTGTCCACCATATCCCATTGCATTCATCAGTTCGATCAAGTTCTTCTCTGAAAAATTACTACATTGTTTTCCCTCACACAAGAGAATGGAAAGATCAAACTATGAGTTACTTTTTTTGACATAAATGAAAATAGAGAGGTTGCACCTTATAGACTAACCAATGTATTAAAGCATGAGCTTTTGAGGACAAAGTCCACATGACTATCTCTCTGAAGATTCTTTGACATAGATGAATTTCCCTCTGTGCTGGGGCTTTTTGACTGCACAGATTAGGCACTTTGGTCATCACGTAAGGAAGAGAGAAGTTATAGGGAATAGGAAATGGTTCCACTCCATGAATATGCATGTTGTCTGCAATTCCTGGGGGAATTATCACAGACATCTTAGCTATGTACCTTGGCTCCTGTCATGATGGCAACATTCTCACTCAGTCTGAACTGGCAGAGAAGTTTGAGAGCAGTGAAATCAGTGCCGTAGCTAGCCTATGGCCAGTATGGCCGAGGCCATAGGTGCCAGACTGAAAGGGTGCTGCTTCATCGGCACCACCACCACCACCACCACCACCACTGGTCACACTGGGGACTTAGTTCTGCGCCACGGCTGCCATCTGCCACCTGCCACAACTTCATTTCCTGCTTCCTCGCAACACTAACAGTGCTTCCCATGTAGGCATGCTTCCACACTTGCAGCCACGCAGGCGCAGTGTTAAGCATATGCCATACAGAGGCAGGGCAGGCAGTGCCATGGCAGGCAATGAAGAAGGGAATGGCTATAGCTGGCTGCTATCACGAAGAAGGACTCTGGAGCCAGACAATCCAGCAGTAAGCATGTGGAGGATGAGGCTCTACAGCAGCATTGACTTTGAATGAGACTGCCTCTAAGAGCACTGCAGTGCAGCCGGCCACCAGGTAGGAAAAAGCTTCAGGAGGAAGGGTAGCTTGAGCCCAGGATGTGGTGTCAGGAGGAGGAAGAGGGCAGTGAGACCAGAGGTGTCTGGGGGACAGGGAAGGGAGTGATGCTAGTGATGCCCTATGTTCCTGGGGGGGAGAGAGGCGAAAGTTCCTGGCAGTGTGAGAAAGAGTGGAGGCAGGAATAGACAGGGCCATGGGGAAGAACAAAGAGATGCTAATGGTGCTGGCTTGGAAGGGAATGAGAAGACAGAGGGATACTGTCTGGTACTGCTTGGGGGGGGGGGGGAGACAGGAACAGAAAGGGGGACATTGGTGGGTTGGGTGGGAGAGGCTGATGTTGTAAGAGACTGTGTTTGTGTATGTGTGTGTGTGTGTGTACACAGGAGAGAGAGAGGGCATGTGTGGGGGAAAGAAAGATAGCATATGTATGTATGGGGAAGCGGAGAGAGAAAGAGCATGTGTCTGTGAGGAGGGAGAGAGAAAGCTTGTACGTGTGTGTGTAAGAGAGAGAGAGAGAACATTTATGTGTGTTAGAGAGAGAGGAGAAAGTTTGTGCATGCCCTAACACACACACACACACACACACACATATACTAATCCACAACAATCTAAGGTTTAGAGTGACCGGAAATCACAAGTTCCCAGGTAAGGAGAATGAGAGATTTTTAAAAATTCTTATTAGTTTTACTTAGGCCAGATTTTCAAAGGATTACACGTGCTGGGCCAATTTTCAAAAGGCCCAGTGACGCGCGTAAAGCCCTGGGACATGTGTATGTCCCGGGGTTTTACTAAAGGGGTGGGAAGGGGGCTGGGCATGAGCGGGGTGGGGGTGGGGGTGGAGGCAGGGGCGGGATCAGAGGCTCCAGACACAGCAGTCATTTTCCACTGTGCCAGGGATCGCGTGCCAGTAGTTGGCCGGTGTGCACAATTTACTTCCGCCCCACAGCTGAAGTAAGTTTTGAAACAAAAAAAAGAAGACAAAAAAGGTAGGGGGGAAAGGGCGGGGGATGTAAGGGAAGGGAAGGGAACGAGGGGTGGGGGGTAGGGGACGGGGGAAGGCAGCGCGGTTCTGAATGGGCTCCGCACACACAAGGTGCACAATTGTGCACTCCCTTATGCGCGCCGACCCCAGATTTTATAACTTGCATGCTCCTGCGCATGCAAGTTATAAAATTGGGTGTACATGTGTGCGCGCTGGGTAGCATGCGCACCTTTTAAAATCTACCCCTTATTGTGTATTTGATGTGTCTATTGTATTGAAATATGTCCTTTTTCAAGTTAAATCTGTTATAAATGCACAATTTTTAGTTACTAATTAATTATTGTACCTCATAGCTCATGCCGTAGCTAGGAAGATGAGGTGATGTATTATTACATATGTTCTCAGATATGAGCTGCAATGTGTTAAGAGCCATTGCTGGTGACTTGTTGCTGTGAGGTTCTGAAACCAGCACCAACATACTGGTCTAAATCTGTGCATCAGGCAGTGGTAACTTTTCCATGGTGCACCTAATAAGATCTGAAAGCACATCAGTGTGCATGGCACACTGCTCTAGCATGTTTCTCAAACTGGTCCTGCCATCGTTGTACACAACTATATCTCATGCATAACTTGTTTTGAAGTTAATTTTATGTTTACTTATAGATTATAATATTAATAGTGTTATGGTTTAAATAAAAAGAAAATTAAGAGTCTTTCTGTTCATTGTGTCATGTTGTGCATGGGGTGAGGGCACACTTTTTCACTTGGCCATAGGTGCCAAATTGCCTAGCTACGGCTCTGGGTGAAATAACCAAGGCTTGGCTTCTGGGTGAGTCACCATGTTAAATATTTCAATAAAAGTCTTCTTCTTACAATCAACCTTGAGAATACACTTTATCTCTTGCATTCTACTTTCACTCATTCTCACTGTGAACCAGGCATGTCATCACTTATGCTTGGCCACTGGGTGTGGTTTGTGCTCAAGTTGGAGCACTAGACATATATACTATAGCCATAATAAAGATGCTCAGACATGGGGCCAGATGAGGGAGCTCCGAGATGTGCTGGCAGGTCCACTGAATGACCTGTTCATTAGATTCCTGGAAGCGGGAGTAGTGCCACTTGACTGGAGAAGAGCAGTGGTAGTCCCGCTTCACAAGATTGATCGAAGAGAGGAGGTTAGAAACTACAGGCCAGTTAGCCTTACCTAGGTGATGGAAAAATTAATGGAGACACTTCTAAGGGAAAGTACAGTGAACTATCTACTAGAGATGTGCATTCGTTTTTCCTGAATTGCAATTTCAACGAATGGTTCGAGAGAACCAAAAAATGAATTAAATTTTGGAAAAATTTATTTTTCAGGTTAGTGCACACTAACAGGAGTTAGTGAGCGCTAACTCCCATTAGTGCATGCTAACTCCCGTTAGTGAGCACCAACTCTGACCCATTAGTGCACACTATTGGGAGTTAGTGCGCGTTAACTCCCAATAGTGCACACTAACCCGAAAATCGGGCCCCCCCCAAAAAAAAAAACCCTGAGCCGCGGGAAAAACTAAATTCCCACAGGGGGGCCATGAATCAAAGCCCAACACAATATCAAAACCCGAAGCACATCCCTACTATCTACAAACTGGTGGGTTGTTTACCTCGAGGCAAAATGGATTCAACAGGGGGAGGTCCTATCAGACAATTCTAATTGACTTTTTTGATTGGGTGACTAGAGATAAGGATCAGGGAAAAGCGCTCGATCTGATTTACTTGGATTTCAGCAAAGCTTTTGATAAGTCCCGCGTAGGAGGCTCAAGAATAAAATGAGAAGCTTAAGACTCGGTGCCAAGTGGAATGGAATACAAAGTAGTTGGCTGACAGGAGACAGCGTGTAATGGTAAATGGAACCTACTCTGAAGAGAAAACAGTGTTAATTGGATTGCCACAGGGATCTGTTTTGGAACCAGTTCTGTTCAATATCTTTATGAGCTACATTGTGGAAGAGATAGTAGGTAAAGTTTTCCTATTTGCAGATGATACTAATATCTGCAACAGAATGGACACACCTGAAGGAGTAAAGAGAACGAAAAGTGACTTAAGAAAGCTTGAAGAGTGGTTGAAGACTTGGCAGCTGGGATTCAGTACCAAGCAGTGCAGAGTCGATGATCTGGGGTGCGGTAATCCAAGAAAGCTGTACTTGATCAGGTGCACATATTGGGAGATGGACCTTGGGGTAATAGTGTCTGGCAATCTGAAGCTCGCAAAGCAATGTGAAATGGCAATAACTAAGCCAGAAGAATGCTGGGCTGCATAGAGAGAGGAATAACCAGTAAGAAAAAGAGGTGTTAATGCCCTTGTACAAGTCCTTGGTGAGTCCTCACCTGAAGTACTGTGTTCAGTTCTGGAGATCATATCTCATAAAGGATAGAGACAGGAAGGAGTCAGTTCAGAGAAGAGCAACCAAAATGGTGTGGCATCTGTATCAGAAGACTTATGAGGAGATACTGAAGGATCTGAATATGTATATCCTGGAAGAGAAGAAGTGCAGGGGCCCTGGGAGAGTTGATACAGACTTTCAGATACCTGAAACATTTTAATGATGCCTGATCCTCAAACCTTTCCTGTTGGAAAGCAAACAGTAGACCTAGGGGTCATGAAATGAAAGTCCAGGTGAGGATGACTCAGAACCATCATCAGGAAATATTTCTTCATGGAGAGAGTAGTGGATGCCTGGAATTCTTTGCTGGAAGAGGTGGTAAAGATGAAAACAGTAAACAAATTCAAAAAGGCATGGGATCAAAATTGTGGATCCCTAAAGGCTGAATGTTGAATGAAGAAAAGGAGGCATGTAGGTAACCTGCAAGGATCGGCAGCTACGACCCATAACATACTACCCTTAACAGAAACCTGGGAGTAACCTGCACAGACTGATAGTTACTACTATAGGAATATTGCTGGGTAGACTGGATTGATCTGTTGGTCTTTTTCTGCCATCATTACTGCGTATATCTCAATAGCTGAGGCTATAGCATGAACTAATTAAAACATTGGTATAGTTAAGTTGGGCAACAAGACCCAGGAATGATTTATAACAAAGCTCCATCCGTAAGGCATAGTGTATGTGGCCATAGCATAGGCAGGCATACGTTCTGCTTCCATAAAGGGAACAGCTGCAATTGCATGAAACCAGCAGCAGGTCTAACATTTCGCTTCAGCAAAGCATAAGTGAATAATCATCAAAACCTATAAAGATCCTTTATTACCTTTGCTTAGCTTCATAATCTTGTGGCAATTGTGGTCTATCATTGAGGTGCCACAATGTGATAGATATTTGTTATTAGCAGTTTGCTTTACATGCCTACATGAAAGGCATGGATTTTATAATGGCTTTTTCTATAAAGGTATTCTATTCAGTATATTTCTTTACTAGTGTTTTTGTGTGTCTAATATAGTGTCGTGTGCAAAATGCACATGAAATAAAGGTCTCTTGCAATATGTTAGAACTACCCAAACATATATGTATGCACCATTTTCTGAAATGAGCAGCCCTAAAGAAATGTACTTCCCAGAGAGTAACATGGATAATTGTTATTAATGCATGTCACTGCAGTGTGTTGTTACAGTACATTAGCATCGGCAGTGGTGAACTGCTGTGGACCAGCAAAGGGAGGAGGCGTCCTGAGCAGCAGTGGCTGCCAGGGATGCTGCCTGGTAAGTATCCCTCAGAGCAACACTTGGATGCTGTACATCTCTTTCTGCTGGCCTGCAAGGAGATGCATGAGATGATCAATCTGAGCCATCTCCTGGCTATCAGGTGGTAGGAATGATCACTTCTAGATCTGGCACAGGAGATTGTGGCTGCTGTTCCCCGTGGTGACACATGTTCTCCTCTTCCTCCACCACAGGAAACAGCTCATAGTGCACTGCCTTGCTCTATTGGAATAAGAACACAATCTTCTGGCTCCTGCAGTTTCTGCTCCTCTTGACCCTCTTCATCCTCCTCTTCCTCCAGCATGGCATATGTGGCCTGGTTGTTAGATGCTTCTTCTGGCTCTGTCTGTATCTGTGCAATAGGTGGCTTCTCCAAAGGTTGCTGTCCTCGCCTACACACAGAACTGGGCCCAAGCATATTAGAGTCTTGGTCAGCATCTTCTCCTGCAAGTAGATAAATTATCCAAAATGTGGGAACTGCCTTTGCATATTGATTTTAGACATAGCAGAGAACTTTCTTTACAGACTTTGGCTGCAACCAAGGACCTCTAACCCAGGCCCTCCAGTTAAAACTCTCCCTAGCTGGTTCTTGTATCTCTCTCACTGCATTATGCAGTATAGGCATGGACAGGTTAGCACCTAAAAATGTACTTGTCTTTCAACAGGCTGCTCTGATTATGATGGCCCTACAGGCAGGCATTGGAGCCAAGAGGTTGGCTTTATATATGTAGATATGTGTATATGTAAATATGTAGATATTTATTTAGTTAGACTAGATGTGTTTTAATATTATTGTACTCGGCTTAGCACAATGGGTCTGCTATAAGCAGATAATAAATGATTTTAAATAAATAATAAATAAAATAACATAGAGACAACCCTATACATCTCTTAAATGTTGACAGCAAACATTTGCCTTGTGTGCCTCTTGATCTGGATGTGGCTTGCTGGCTTACCCCAACTGCAGCCACTTCAGGAATGGTGTTCAGTACCTGCCATTCAGTAGCAGGGAATACGTTGGAGGGCCCTTCAGCCAGATCATTTGCCACTTCTCCTGCAGTTTTCAGAACAGATCACGCCATTTGTGGCAAAGGTCCTCCACATTGCATTGGTTGCATAGAGTAGATTAATGGAATCACTGCCAAAACAAGGATAGTGCAGTTTTTGGAATCTAATGGATTGTATGATCCAAGGCAGCATGGTTTTACTAGAAGTAAATGTTGAAAGATGAATCAGATCAATTTCTTTGATTGGGTAACTAGAGAGCTGGATTAAGAGAGAGCGCTCGATGTAGTGTACTTGGATTTGATTTAGGCCTTTGACATGGTTCTGCACAGGAGACTTAAAAATACATTTAGTGCCTTTGGAATGGAACCTAGAGTGACTAACTGGATTAGAAATTGGTTAAGTGGGAGGCAAAAAGAGTAGTGGTAAATGGAGTTTACTTGGAGAAAAAGGTCTTACTAGTAGTGTCCCTCAGGGATCAGTCCTGGGACAGGATGTTTTCAATATTTTCATGAGCAACATAGTAGAAGGATTATCAGGAAAAGATTGTTTTTTTTGCCAATGATACCAAAATCTGCAACAGAGTAGACAGTCAGAAAGATGTGTAAAACATAAGGAGGGATCTAGCAAAGCTTGAGAAATGGTCTAGAGACTGTCAGCTAAGATGTAATGTTAAAAAATGCAGAGTAATGCATTTAGGATGCAAAAACCCAAAGGAGAGGTGCAGTATTGGAAGTGGAATTCTTCTAAGCACAAAAGGAGAGAGGTATCTGGAGGTAATTGTATCTTGTGATCTTAAGATGGCAAAAGAGGTGGATAAAGTAATAGCAAAAGCCAGAAAGATGCTGGGCTGCACTGGGACAGGAATGATCCACAAAAAAAGGGAGGTGATATTGCCCATGTATAGTTCCCTGGTGAGGCCTCATTTGGAATACTGTGTACAATTCAGGAAACACACTTTCAAAAGGATATAAACCAGTTATAGTTGGTCCAGAGAGTGGATACTAAATTGATCAGTGGTCTTTATTCTAAAGCATTTGTAGATAGACTTAAAGATCTAAACATGTACACCTTAAAGTAAAGGCAAGATGGGGCAATAAGATATTGTCATTTAAATATCTCAAATATTTCCATGCACCGGCATGGTTAAAAGGTGAGGTGAAAGGGGCTATTGTAGCCAAAACAACTTCTTTCAAAAATTGGAAAAAGGATCCATCTGAGAAAAACTGGAAAAAGCATAAGCATTAGCAAGTTAGATGCAAAACATTAATAAGGCAGGCTAAAAGAGAATTTGAAAAGAAGGTGGCCTTATAAACAAAAAGTTTTTAAATTACATTCAAAGAAAGAAGCCTGTGAGGGAGTCAGTTGGACCATTATATGATCAAGGAATTAAAGGGGAGCTTAGGGAAGATAAGGCCATCATGGAAAGACTGAAGATACCTGTGCCACAAAACTATTTTCAATGGTGAAACGATGGGCTGGCTGCAGGACTACTCCTTGACTGGCTGACTCACCCCAGAACGCCACAGTGCCAGCATTGCCCAAGGACACCCCCAAGCTCCTGCTCCATCTAGGTGTGTGCATTCAGCATGTACCTATGCTTAAAGGGCATGTGGTAGGAAAAACCTCTCAGCACCCTCTGATGACATCACATGCCAGGTTCTTTATAGCTCTCCCAGCACAGCAGTTCCCTGCCTCAGCAACAGGTCCTCTGCCTAGTCTGCAGTGCGTGCTGCTCCTGTGTCTCCTGGTTACCTCGTCTCTTTGCCCTCTTCCTGCCTTTGCCTTGCCTTTGTCCAGTCCATGTCTGTAAATGCCTTGTACTCTAGTCCTCTTCTCTGTCTATTACTTGCCAGGTTCAACCTTCATCGGATGACGTACGAGGAGAGATTGAAGAATCTAAATATGTACACCCTGGAGGAAAGGAGGAGCAGAGGCGATATGATACAGACTTTCAGATACTTGAAAGGTTTTAATGATCCAAAGACAACGACAATCCTTTTCCGTAGGAAAAAAATCAGCAGAACCAGGGGGTCACGATTTGAAGCTCCAGGGAGGAAGATTCAGAACCAATGTTAGGAAGTATTTCTTCACGGAGAGGGTGGTGGATGCCTGGAATGCCCTTCCGGAGGATGTGGTGAAGACCAGAACTGTGAAGGACTTCAAAGGGGCGTGGGATAAACACTGTGGATCCATAAAGTCAAGAGGCCGCCAATGAAGAGTGGGTGACTCACCAGAATGATGGCTACTGCCTGGAGACAATACCCTTATTCAATAAACATACACATGCTTACTGTGACTCCAACATCGTTCTAGCTTCAACAGCAAGAGGAAATGTGGAATAAAGGATCTGCACTCACAAAGGGGGGAGTAGCTGGCTTGTTACGGCGGTTACTACCCCAAACCAAATAAGCCTGTTACTGCTATTTCTATGCATATACAGCATAGTTCTCTGCTTCAACGGCAGGGGAGAAGAAAAACCTGATACTTCACGCATATCCAGCATAGCTCCCTGCTTCAACGGCAGGGGAGAAGAAAAAAGGGTTCACACTCACAAAGCGGGGAGTAGCTGGCTTGTTACGGCGGTTACTACCCCAAACCAAATGTGCCTGATACTTCACTTTCGATGCCTGTCCAGCATGGCTCTCTGCTTCAACAGCATGGGAGAAGAATAAACTGATACCTCAAGCATATCCAGCATAGCTCCCTGCTTCAACGGCAGGGGAGAAGATAAACAACCAATAAGGGCTGTATAACATAGTCTGAGTAGAACAAATAAGCATGGGTGTAGCTTGCTTATTGCGGCGGTTACTACCCCTACTACCCCTAACTTATCAGCTAGATATTCACTTGGATGCAGCCCCATCACTGCTTTCTACATTAATGGTGGGGGTGGAAAGGAAATAGAACCAAGAGCTAAGAGAAACAGATAAGAATGAGAGAAAAAATGTGTGAGGCTTGCTGGGCAGACTGGATGGGCCATTTGGTCTTCTTCTGCCGTCATTTCTATGTTTCTATGTTTCAACCTGTCTTGGTCTTGATGCCTTATTTGTCTTGTCCTGATTCTCTGGTTCTGACCCCTGATTTGGATCCCAACCACTCTCTTGCTCGCTGCCTGCTTCAAACCTTGAACGGTACCCAGATATCATCTTCTTGCCGCCTGCCTTGGCCATTAGACTGGACCCGGACTGCATCTTCTCATTGCTTGCCTCAACCCTTGGACTGGACTCAGACTTTGCCTTCTTGCTGCCTGTCTCGACCCCTGGCCTATGCTCAGACTCTCGCAGCCCAGACCCAGACCTGATGCCGAGACCTCACCAAGAGGCACTAGAGCCGAGGCTGGGTCCCAGTGTCAGGGCCTAAGCTGGAGCCCGAACCCAGGCCACTGCTACAACCCAGCGTAGAGGCCAAATCCTGATGCTGGGGCCTCAGGCTAGTCTCGAGCCTGGACTTAGGTTCAAAACTGCGACCCATTCAGGAGGTTATGTCCTGACATGGGGCCTCAGCCCAGACCCAGGCCCGATGCTGCAACCCAAACCACAGGCCAGGTCCATATGCCTGGGCCTTGGCCTAGTCCAGAGATTGGAACTAGGATGGACATCGCAACCTGACCCAGACACCGGATCCCAAAGCCTAGGTCTTGAACTAGTCTGGAGCCCCGCTGCTGTATATCAAAATGGCACTGACCACTGGGTTGAATGCACCGGAGTTAATTAAGTCTGGCACAGCCCCAGCGGATGGTGTCAGAAGAGAAGAGAATAACAAGGGAGCAGCTTTGGAGCTTAGCCTCCAGTTTTGGGCCTGGTCCTAGACCGAGGCCAGGCCCCATCATCAGGCTTGGTTCTGGGCTGAGGTCCTGGTATTAGGACCTGGCCTCCAGGCCTGGTTCTAGGTTCCAGCCTAGGCTGAGGCCCAGGTGTCCAGACCTGGTCTCCAGGCTGATTTGCTGTGTCAGGCTTGGGTCCGGGCAAAGGCTCTGGCTCTGACCCAACCTCCAGCACAGGTCGTGGCATCAAGCCTGGGTTTGGGCCGAGGCCCCAGTGTCAGGACCCAGACTCTGGGTTGGGTCACGGTGACAGGCCTGGCTCTGGGCCTGGATATAGTTCGAGGCCCTGGCATTGGGACCAGACCTCTGGGCAGGGTCATGGCATTTGGCCTGATTCCAGGCTGAGGCTCCAGTGTCAGGACTCAGCTTCTGGGCCTGGTCACAGCATCAGCCGACCTCCGGACTCCAGCCTAAGCCAAGGCCCAGGCATCGGGACACGACCTCCAGGGGAAGTCACAGCATGGGCCAGGGTCTGGGCTGAGGCCCCTTCCCATCGGATACCCAACAGGTGAGGAAAGAATTTTTTGGGGTCTCAGCCAAGGCTCTGGCATTGAACTTGGCCTAGGCTGAGATCCCGGTGTTGTGCCCGCATCAAGGCCACAGACTCTACTTTGGGCCTTGGGCTATGCCATAAGCATGTGCATAACTTCGTGTCTAGTCTTAGGCCAAGGCCCTGGTGTCGCGCTAGGGGACAGGCCACAGCCTCTGCTTTTGACCTCATCCTATGCCTTAGGCAAGGCTCCAGTCTCAGGCCTAGGCTTCGGCCTGTTGCATTCTTTTCAAATAAATGCATCAAATAAGGTTTTTTTCATTCAAGGAGCCCCCAATTCATTTTGAGTCCCTCCCCCCCCCCCCCCTGAATTAAACAAGTTGCCCTTATTTGTTATGTTTTTGAAATTTGTTTGAAACGAATGCACATAACTAGTATAGGCTGTTCTATTTGGAAAGTTCAAACATCACATATGAACATAAGATAAGCCATATTGGATCAGACCAAGGATCTATCAAGCCCAGTATCCTGTCTCGAACAGTGGTCAATCCAAGTCACAAGTACCTGGCAAGCACTCAAACATTAAATTGATGCCATGCTACTAAATCTGGCAACAGGCTAAACAGTCTAGCTAGTGTTTCCTGCATTCATACATCACTGTATTTGAACACTTTATGTAGTATCTTTTCAGGGTCACTTGATTTTTTTAGGCTGAAGTATCTGGAGGCATTGTTTAATTTCCTCTACTGTTATGGGGCTATCATGGGGTAACTGATTTTCTTTGATTGTCCTTTCTAGCAGGGTTTTGTTTTCAGATGCTGATTTAAATAGGTAAAATGCTTTTTACTTGCACAAATTGCTTTGAAAATAGTCCTCAAGAGGGATAATTGTATAACTTCTTGCATAGCAGTAAAGTTTGGCTGCCAAGTAGGAGCTGCCATTTTTCTAATGTGCCCATCCTATTGTAACCCAGGAACAGAATCCATGGGAAAGTATGTATGCACATAAAAGAGAAAAAATGTTCATGTACTTTTTTTCATGTAGTCTTGGGGCAGAGATATGCACATTTTCAAAGTTGCATGGATTGTGCTGCACAGGTTTTAAAATACTTACATAAATCTCTGCAGACCCCCATGCATGCAGATATGCTGCACTGCCAATTATCCATTACGCTTTTCTTTTTGCCGTGGGAAAAATTTGAGAAACATGTTGGTCCATTCACATTTTCAACCCAATCCTACCATTGAATCAGCTGTCACATTAGGTCATCAATCTTGTGGACAATGTCAGTGTGCCCTTTTGTTCTCTCCACCAATAGTTTTGAACATCCCATTACACATAAAAAAATGTTTCTCAGATTCTCCACCACTTGTCATTCACGAGGAGTAATCTATGTGATTTTGTGCCCCTGCCCAAAATTATATGTGGGTAAAACTACCAGACAGATACGGACTCATATCATTGAGCACCGGTCAAACATTCGTACTGGCCGTTAGGGATGTGAATCGTTTTAGGACGATTAAAATTATCGTCCGATAATTTTAATATCGTCTTAAACCGTTAGGGAACACAATACAATAGAGATTCTAACGATTTATCGTTATAAATCGTTAGAATCGTGAGCCGGCACACTAAAACCCCCTAAAACCCACCCCCGACCCTTTAAATTAAATCCCCCACCCTCCCGAACCCCCCCCCCCCAAATGAGTTAAATAACCTGCGGGTCCAGCGGCGGTCCGGAACGGCAGCGGTCCGGAACGGGCTCCTGCTCCTGAATCTTGTTGTCTTCAGCCGGCGCCATTTTCCAAAATGGCGACGAAAAATGGCGGCGGCCATAGACGAACACGATTGGACGGCAGGAGGTCCTTCCGGACCCCCGCTGGACTTTTGGCAAGTCTCGTGGGGGTCAGGAGGCCCCCCACCAGCTGGCCAAAAGTTCCTGGAGGTCCAGCGGGGGTCAGGGAGCGATTTCCCGCCGCGAATCGTTTTCGTACGGAAAATGGCGCCGGCAGGAGATCGACTGCAGGAGGTCGTTCAGCGAGGGTTCCGGCGCCTCGCTGAACGACCTCCTGCAGTCGATCTCCTGCCGGCGCCATTTTCCGTACGAAAACAATTCGCGGCGGGAAATCGCTCCCTGACCCCCGCTGGACCTCCAGGAACTTTTGGCCAGCTTGTGGGGGGCCTCCTGACCCCCACAAGACTTGCCAAAAGTCCAGCGGGGGTCCGGAAGGACCTCCTGCCGTCCAATCGTGTTCGTCTATGGCCGCCGCCATTTTTCGGCGCCATTTTGGAAAATGGCGCCGGCTGAAGACAACAAGATTCAGGAGCAGGAGCCCGTTCCGGACCGCTGCCGTTCCGGACCGCCGCTGGACCCGCAGGTTATTTAAGTCATTTGGGGGGGGGTTCGGGAGGGTGGGGGATTTAATTTAAAGGGTCGGGGGTGGGTTTTAGGGGGTTTTAATGTGCCGGTTTTGCGATTTTTAGATTTTTAGATTTTTCACGATTTTTCATGATATTTTACCCCCCCAAACGGCAACAATACGATTCCCTCCCCCTCCCAGCCGAAATCGATCGTTAAGACGATCGAGGACACGATTCACATCCCTACTGGCCGTGAAACTGCTCCGCTTGTCTCCCATTGGCAAACAGCAGGGCACTCTGAGGATGATTTGAAATTTTTGGTGATTGATTTGCTTCATCCGCCATCTCGGGGAGGAAATTTTTCCGAAATGCTTATCCGCAGAGAACAGAAGTGGATCTTTACACTCAATAGCCTGCATCCCGCAGGACTAAACAATGAAATTGAGTGGCAATATTTCCTTTAATACATAGTATTGTCTGGCATACGATTGCAATTATTGTATCCTCTTGAATACAATTCTTAGCTCCGCATGATCTATTTGCTGTATCCACTTAATTGAGCGTTAGGTTTGTCCTATCCTGATTGGCTGACCTACTTGCTTTTTGATTGATTGTACAAAATCGCGCCAAAACTGCTTTCTTTAAAACACTGTGTTTTGTCTAGCCGCCCGCTCTCCTTGCTGATTTAGCTGTGTGAACTCCTCAGCTTACCTTAAGGTATGTGTTCCGGCGTCAATAGAAATATTCTGTACCCTTAAATTGGTCCATTACTTTTAACACTCATGTTTTGTTGTTTTCTTCTAGCCATTGTTAAATTTATAGATTGTCCCTCCCGACGCTGCCTTCGGGCGAAACACGGGGTCCGTGTCGGGGGACCCTGAAGCAGTCATTTGCCTGTGCATGTTATGAAAATAGGAGTGGCCTATTTGAACGTTTAAAATAAACATTTTGATGATAAAACTATTGGACCTGTATCCTCTTTGCACTCCCTGGGGACTGTATATTAAAATTTGGAGTGCTGCTCTGCTCCTTCTTTATATTTGGTTATTTACATTTAGGACATTACAAAGTATCGACCATTTTAATAGTCAATATTTTGTCAAATTTAAATTTCCTTATTTAGCTATTTTGTATATCCCCCATCTGACTTTTACCCAACTTTTCTTTTTGTTCTCAAACATTAAAATAGTTCAGTAACATCTAACAAATCAAAAGGACAGCCTCACTGCATAAGTAAGCTGTTCTCCAGGTTTTGGACCTGGGGCAGTTGAGTGCTATTACATTCCTAGCTCATTAAACTGCTATCTTGAATATTATGGAGATTCTTTTGAGGATGGCATGGGAGAGCAAGCCATTTTCTAGCCTTGTGGCAGATGCAGCCTATAAATTTGAAAATAAAAAAGTATAATATTGTCATTTTCATAATGCTGGGATTACAGCCCCTAGATATTAAAAAGACTACTCTTGAATATAAATTGAAAAGAAAATTAGCTAATAATATTTATACAATCATGGCTTCTAAAACTCAGTATGAAGTAAAATTACAAAACTGTTATTGTATTATAAATGCATTAGCCATCTTTTAATCATTTTTATATTGTACCTTGAAGTTATAAAATACATAAAATTCCAATATGATTCTAAAATGTGAATTCAGGATAGCCAGTATGTATGTATTCATATATATATATTACATATATATATATAGATATATATACATATATATATATATATATATATTTATACATATATATATAGATAGATAGATAGATAGATATACGCAAAAAAAACACTCCGAAGGAGTAGGAAAAAACTCTAGTATGAGAGAGTATGATAACAATTAAAAAAATATAATTTTTATTCATATTAGTTCAACAAAAATAAAATACAAGAACACCTTAAGCCTCCTAAATATATGACTTCAAACAACCATACATGTATCCCTATACATATGCAAAGGTTTAGCAGTTAGATGTGATTATGTCTCAATTAGAATTCTGATTAAGCTTACAGTGATTCTTCACATTCCAAATTTCTGTAACATAGCAATGTTAATGCAAAATAATTAGTTCAAAAATGGAAATATGAACATTACAGATGTACAATTTTCAAAAAGTACTTACAATATGTAATAAGGGGTAGATTTTCAAAAAGCGCGCCTTCGCGTACTTTTGTTGGCGCATCAGGCGCCAACAAAAGTACGCTGGATTTTAGTAGATATGCGCGTAGCCGCTAAAATCCTGGATCGGCGCACGCAAGGCTGCCGATTTCGTGTAGCCGGCACACGCCGAGCCGCGCAGCCTGCCTCCTTTCCCTCCAAGGCTGCTTCGAAATTGGAGCGGCCTCGGAGGGAACTCGCTTTCGCCCTCCCCTCACCTTCCCTCCCTTCCTCTATCTAACCCACCCCCCCGGCCCTATCTAGACCCCCCCCCCTACCTTTGTCGGGGGATTTATGCCTCCCGGAGGGAGAAGTAAATCCCCGCACGCCAGCGGGCCTCTAGCGCGCCGAGACAGGACCTGGGGGCGGTTCCGGAGGGCGCAGCCACGCCCCCGGATCACCCCGGGCCGAAACCACGCCCCCGGGCCCGCCCCCGAAATGCCGCATCCCGCCCCCAAAACGCTGTGCCGATCCGACACGCCCCCCCAACACGCCCCGACATGCCCCCCTCGAAAAACCCCGGGACTTACGCGAGTCCCGGGGCACTGCGCGCGCCGGTAGGCCTATGGAACATAGGTGCACCGGCGAGCAAGGCCCTGCTCGCATAAATCCGCCCGGATTTACGCGAGCAGGGCTCTTAAAATCCGCCCCTAAGTGTACAGCTGACATAAACATATGTATATAGATCTTACAAATATTCCTGTGACTTGAAGCTATAAAATATTACAAATATGACCTCGAAACACTCACTCAATATCACATATGACAAAAAGCCTGAATACAGTGGTAAATAAAAACAATATCACATATATTTAATAATTAGCTAGAAAAAATTCACATGAGAAAAGATGTTTCTCTTGGGTATGATGTCAAATGCCCCGACAAGGTCCTTGTTTCGCCAAATACAGCTTCCTCAGGGGGAAACCCTGACATATCAGACACCCAAAAAAATCTGTCAAAAGGATATATGAAAAATGAAAAATTACATTATTACGAAAACTTGCTGAACCACCCCCAATCAGAATTTGGAAATTCCTAAAATACCCCAAAATTACCTCAAATGGAACTCACGTGTTAGATATTAAATAGAAACATAATTTAAAAAATGTTTTTCATAAAAAGGAATGAACGATGGTAGAAATTTGAAAAGAAAAATACAAAATAAGTTTTACCTCATGAAGCTCCACTCCTGCCAAAGCAGGGGGAGCATAAAATGCAACTGGATTTAAAATGCTGATAGGCTTGATAAATCAGTTAAAGCTGAAAAGATAAAATTGAAACACAATGTCACATATACTCTTGGCTTTATAAGCTATCAAATAAAAAAAATTTTGAATTTAAAACAATGAAGAAAATGACATGGGTGACACAAAAAATAAAACCACCAACACTGAAAACGAACAGCCGCTCCCACTAAGGGATGCCACACATATTGCAGCAGTAAGATCTACCTGAGGAACACCAACAGTTCATAAATGAAAATGAATCCAAAAATACTCAAGCATTTCAAATATGACAGACCAGATATGAGTACATGACAAAAATAATAAATGAAAATAAGAATTTACAACAAGCTAAAACAACAGAATACCAACTAGAATCCCACTGACACCCCATACATCTGCACTTAACCACTGGGAGATATTGAATCAAATAGTGAATCCCCACTATTGATTGCGAAAAAACTAACATACTTTGGGGTAGATTTTACAAATCTATGCGGGATTTTATAAGATAAGCGTGTAGCCATGCATATCTTATAAAATCCAGGGTCGGCGCGCGCAAGGGGGTGCACATTTGTACACCTTGCGCACGTCGAGCCCTGCGCACGCTGCCCGTTCCCTCCGAGGCCGCTCCGAAATCGGAGCGACCTCGGAGGGAACTTTCCATTCACCCCCCGCACCTTCCCCTCCCTAACCCACCCCCCCCCCCGGCCCTATCTAAACCCCCTCCCTACCTTTATCTTAAAAGTTATTACTGCCTCCGGGCAGTAGTAACTTATGCGCACCAGGCCATGCCCCTGAAACGCCCCCGAGCCGGAAACACGCCCCCAAGACACGCCCCAAAAATGCTGTGTCACTCCTGACACACCCCCGACACGCCCCCAGGCAAGCCCCGTGACTCATGCGCGTCCGAGGCAGGCGTAACTAGCACGTGCCGGCCCACTGCCGGTGCACCATCCCCTGGCACAGCCGCTGTGCCAGAGGACTCGGGACCACCCCTGGACCACCCCAGGACCACCCCTGGACCACCCCTGGACCACCACTGCTCCAGCCCCACCCCAGACAGCCCTTTTTTCAAAGCCCCGGGATATATGCCCATCCCGGGTCTTGTGCGCGCTGCCGAGCCTATGCAAAATAGGCTTGGCACATGCAGGGGCAGGTGTCCGAAGTTACCCGTGTAACCCTTTGAAAATCTAACCCAAGGTGCACAATTGTACAACCCCTTGTGCGTGCCGACCCCCGATTTTATAACTTGCACGTGCCTGCGTGCGCAAGTTGTAAAATCGGGCATACATGTGCGCGCGCCGGATAGCGCGCGCACATGTACGCCCACGTGCTGTTTTGAAAATCTATCCCTGTGTGTATATGAACACAGACTGAACAGTGGTTGCAAGGGAATTGTCCCAGAGATAATGGTGAAGGATCATCACGAGGGTATGGAGAAACAAGTATATCACGTAGATTATGTCCTCTAATGTGAGCAAAAATAGGTCTTATCTGCAGACACCGGAGTAAAGCCAGTACATGTCAGTATCTGAGTATGATATTCTGTATCTGATGAAACCTAGAAGAAAACGGAAGCACACAAACAGGCTGATCATTCAAGGGATGATGGCGGGTCTGCAATAGAAGATCCCGGTTAGCATATAGACCCCATTTATATGCTCTTTTAACAGCCTTCAGGGGATAACCCCTTGCTAGAAACCATACGCATATCATGGGCCTGGTTTTTATACTCTGTTATAGACTCACACAGCCAACGCAATCTGAGAAAGAATATTAGGGGTAGATTTTATAAAGTTGTGCGCGCGTGTCCATGAGTGCACGCTACCCGGCACGCGGACATGGATGCCCGATTTTATAATATGCACTCCGCTGTGCTCATGTTATAAAATTGGGGGTCAGCGCACGCAAGGGGGCGCACAATTGTGCAACTTGCGTGCGCCAACGCCCGCGGCCTTCCCCTGTTCCCTCCCAGGCTGCTCCAATTTAGGATCAGCCTGGGAGGGAACTTCTCTACCCCCTAATCTATCCTTCCTACCCCTTCCCCTAACCTTCCTGCCCCCTAGCCCTAATCTAGCCCCCCCCCCAAAAGTTTTAACTTACTTCTTCTGCCTACTCAAAGCAGGCGCAGGTTGCTCGCACCATCAGCCTGCCGGCACACAATCCTCCAGCACAGCAACAAATGGATGCTGTGCTGGGGCCTCGAGCCCTTCCCCGCCCCAACCTCCGGACTGCCCTGGACAGCCCCGCCCCTTTTCTTCGGTCCCGGGATTTACACGCGTCCCGGAGCTTTACGCGTGTAGCTGGGACTTTTTAAAATAGGCCCGGCATGTGTAAGACCTCCTACGCGTGTAAATCCACCACATCTATGCAAGTAAGCCTTTTAAAATCTACCCCTTAATGCATAGATTATATAGATGAAAACTCTGAAAATGTAACAAATGATTACGGTCTGTAGGTTTAGAAAAAATGGTAATAGTAAATCTATGTTGGTGTTTGAACACCCGTAAATCCAAGAAAGGAATAGACCATGGTGAGAAGTAATAGTGAACTGCAAGTTCGTATCTAATATATTGATCCACAAAGCAAATGACGCCAACAATTCAGCAGACCCAGTCTAGATAAATAAAATATCATCTATGAAGCGAACCCATAGATGAATGTATCACCACTGTTCTGACAGATAGATGCAAGTCTCCTCAAAGTGAGCCACATATAAACAAGCCAAGGAAGAGGCCATGGTGCACTCATGGCCATCTCTTTCATCTGCTGATAATATTGATCTTTGTATTTGAAAAAATTATATTTGAGTGCTATAGACTAATTCAGTGACAAAAGATGTAAGACCCTCTGAGACAGCATTTTTAATGAGTATTTCCTGAACTAGTCACAATGCCACCCCTATCTATCTATCTATCTATATATATATATATATATATATATAGACAGGAGAGGGTACACCCATATATTGTATACAGAAAATATTTTTATAGAAAATGTTCATAAAGCTTGATTACAAAATAATCTTAAATGAAAACATAATTTACAAAGAATACCACACACTGCATGAACATCTTAAAATTCTCCCCAAATAATTTCTAAGCAATACCTA
Source organism: Rhinatrema bivittatum (assembly GCF_901001135.1). Taxonomy (NCBI): domain Eukaryota; kingdom Metazoa; phylum Chordata; class Amphibia; order Gymnophiona; family Rhinatrematidae; genus Rhinatrema; species Rhinatrema bivittatum. The sequence continues at coordinate 381,466,784 of NC_042617.1, forward strand.
TCCATATCACATCATCTATACATACACATTCATCAAACATACATGCAATAAAACAGAAATAAAAGCAACAATATTACTATACATCAAGCAACAAGTTTAATCCGTATTACACTTTACTATTGGAAAATCATAATGGTATAAGTAAATAAATATATTTGTAGGAAATTTAAACCCCATGCTTAGTTTCACAAAAACTTTTCTCATAATGCATTTGTAGAATTCAGTCCATTTGTGATCCTTGTTTGTAAAATTCAGTCCATTTGAGAGCCACATTTGTAAAATTCAATCCATTTGAGAGGCTCAACAAAGGCTTCATCAGATGCAAAGACTTAAAAAGGATATTGCATCATCACTGTGCTGCAGTTTTCATAGGTAAATGTAATATAAATGACTAGACTGCTTTTTGGGGGCATTTCATATCTGCTTCCCATTTAATAGTGTATAAATTTACAGAAAAATTATTGTGACAACAGAATTAATAAAACAAATAATATGCCTTATAGCAATGTTGTCTGGTGTTTTGATTGAAATGCATGATCTGGCTTTTTTTCTTATATAGATCAAATCATTCCTTGAATCACATGTTACGGCTGTTAAAAATAATGGAGGTAAATACATTATTCATGCTTTAAGTAATAAGTATAAACATTCTTTAAAATACATCATGACCAAAAAACTGAAACAAATTTTAGTAAAGAAAACAGCACAAAAAATGTCCCTTCAGAAGAAACAGAAACTATTTCTGGTAACCCCACCAGAAAAGCTGTTTAAATAAGGACCCAATGGATGGGAAAAACTTATAGGGGTAGATTTTCAAAACTTTACGCGCTTACGCACACCGGGCCAATTTTCAAAAACCCGACCATGCGCGTAAATCCCCTGGACATGTGTAAGTCCTGGGGCTTCAGGAAAGGAGCGGGGAGGGGGGTGGGACAGGGCATGGCTAGAGGTGCCCAGCACAGCAGTCATTTGCCGCTGTGCCGGGGGATCGCGTGCTGGCAGGATGCCGGCGTGCGCAACTTGCGCCTGCTCAAAACTGGTGCAAAGGGTAAGATAAGGATTGGGGGGTAGGATAGGGCTAGGGGGTGGGAAGGTTAGGGGAAGGGGTAGGAAGGTTAGTATAGGGGGTAGGGAAGTTCTGTCCCAGACGCTCCTAAATTGGAGTGGACTGGGAGGGAAGTGCGGAAGGCCGCGGGCGTTGGCGCTCGCAGGTTGCACAAATGTGCACCCCCTTGCACGCGCCGACCCCCGATTTTATAACATGCACGCACTGGCACGTGCATGTTATAAAATCATGTGTCCATGTATGCGCGCCGGGTAGAGCGCACCCATGGACGCACACGTGCATTCTTTTAAACTATATGCCAAGGTGCATACAAAGTGCACAATGCATCAGCGAAAAAATGCTACCCATTCAATTAGCTTTTTTAAACCATTGAGGTGAACTGTTTCCTATTAGAAAATATAATATTGCTTTCTACATTGTAATAAATGGTATATATTTTCTCCTCTGCTAATAACTAACTGTTGAATAACAAAACATTTCAATTCTGCAATATTAATGAGTGTATTGTAACCAATGTTATACCAGAAGAGCATCCATTTTTTTAAATACAATTACAATGTTGTATAATATGGATTTTTAGGGATCTCTTTGTGTGTCACCAAAATAAATTTTAGGACATGGGCAAACAAGTGCATCAATTACTTGTGAATAACGAAAATGTGAACACCAAAGGCTTAATTAAGGATCTGAATTAATTTTTAAGAAAATGTATTTTAAAAAAACTATTAAATTATTCAAAAATGTGTATTACCATACAAAAAAGTAGTTTACAAAAGTTATAAAATATATTTATTAAGAATCAAATACAATATAATAAAAGTCCTAGAATATTTGTTAAAGAACTAGCAGCACCATGGTGCTTATATTTGTAAAGCACACATTTTTAAATAAATAAAATGATCCAATGCAATCTGAATTGTAAAGGGTCTGACATCCTATTATACATGCAGAAGTGTTTTCAAATTGCTTGTGAAAGTGAGAGTAACAACTCTTAATTAGCTGAATAAGTTCTTAAATGCCATGAAGACTGATCTGTAAATGTCTTCCCTCGACAAAGGGTCCTTCATTTTGCCACAAATGGGCTTTGTCAGGAGAAAAAAATCCTAAAAGGACAACTGGATCATTTAAGGAGTAGTACCGTTATCAAAATTGATAGCAAATGCCTCTTGACAGAGCATACTCGAAAATAGTTCAGTGTTTTAAATGCAAGCCTTTGAAGAGCCTTCCTTCCTGCAGCATTTTGTTAGGAAAACATTAAGAAAACATTTATTTATTTATTTATTTTTATATTTAGGAAGACTGCCTGTTCTAACTTTTGTTAGAGCAGATCAATAAGATCCACTCAGTCCTACTTGCTGCAATTAAGAAGGAGAGAGTAGGACCATGAGATATCATGGACCTTCATTCACAATTGGTTTATTGGTTTGTTTGTTTTTTTCAATTTAACATAGTACTCGACAGCCCAATAAGACCAACTAGTTCATTCATTCTGTCTCATTATTCCTGTCCACTCTGTCAATTACATCTCCCAGCTGCCTATAGGATATGACTCTTTATCCAAGTGAATGCCAATAGAATATCTCTCTTTATCCAAGACAGTTTATTAAAATCTCATTTTATGCATGTAAGTGGCACTTTACATATGTATTAAAATATGAACATGACCCAATTTTGTGTGCACTTTTATGTACACAGGGAACAAGAGTTCTGCATGGCAGAGTTGGGGCAGGGATATAACTTACGTGCATACTTTTTTTATTTTCAAACATTTGATTGTAATTTACCATACACAAGTTACATCTTGTTTGGAGAAGCTATAACTTTGTGCATGGACAATTGCCCACTTTCCCTGCCAAGTAAGGAAGGATTATCAAAGCAAGCCTAGGCACATAAGCTTGCTTTGAACATCTTCAGTAAAGACTTTACTGCTATGCGAGGAGTAATAAATGTACCCTCCATAAGGAAAGTTTTCAAAGCAATTTATTTGGGTAGAAACTAAGCATTTTACCAATTCTAATCAGCATCTGAAAACTGCCTTCCCATCATGCATCTAAAATTCTATGCATTGTTCCATAACATGCATACTTTTGGCCACATTCAGTGGATGCATTCCCAGGAGTGTGTTTTGGTCAGGGGAAGAAAACCACATACATACTTGGAATTTTCAGCTCTTTATGCATGCATTTCCAGATCAGGTGACATGACTATGCACGCATTCAGGGAGATTTTAAAAGCTCTATGTGTGCCAAAGCCGGGAGAGATACGCAGAAGTTGCACCCGTGCACACTGCATGGATTTTAAAAGGTGCACAAGTACACGCATATCTCGTGGTATGTGTATAAATCAGGAAGTCAAAAAGAGGTGAGGCATGGGCAGGGTCTGGGCTGGGGATTCGCGGTTCATGAGTGTTCTGGGTCTGAAACCTGACATATATACACAACCCCGCACCGGGGTCGCCTACCGTGTAACTTTACTTTTATTAGGTTGTAAGTGCAATTGAATAGGGACTGTCATTTTGTAAGTTTGTACAGCTCTGCATATGTTGTGTAGCGCTATACAAATGTTAAGTAGTAGTAGTAGCAGTTGCTATGGATGGCGTGTACATTTTAAAATAAAAATTTCAGGGCTAGTCAGTGGGGTTAGAAGGGTTGGGGCTAATAGGGTAAAAGGGAGGCTATTTAGCTAGGGAGGTTAGGAAGTTGGCAGCCTTTACCTGGGCAAACTGGGAATGGCTTGGAGAAACTAGTAATTGTGTTGGCGTGTGTATCTAATAAAATCCCCTCACGAGCTGGCATTTTTGCGCACAAGCACTCTTCCATACAAAATTGCGTGCACATGTACGTGCATACAGCCGATTTTATGTCATACGCACATATATTCACATATATTATTAAATGATTGCATCCATTCACACGAGCCACTATACGCATGTACATGTTTGCCTGCATAGCTGTTTAAAAGTTTTCATCTTTGTATGTGCAGCAAGCTTCAAGGTGGAAGATATGTATGTACTTTCGCTTTGAAAATTGGTGCAAATCCTGCAGGTAAAAGGTATGTGCAACCTTCACCTCAAGTGGGCAGTTTGCAAAAAGTCTCCTAATGCTATTATAGCAGCCTGTCAGATGGATCCAGCTACATGTGTGCCTGCCTTTCTCCAAAAATTTCTAGTTATTAGTGTACTTGAGCCAGCCAGATGGAATCAGATACTAATAGATTCTTCCATATTCCATTTAATTTCTTAATACCAAGCATCCTCAACCTATGCCCATATCCTATGGCTTCTTGAAGTCAATTGCTGTTTTAGCCTGAACCACCTCTACTGAGAGAATGTTCCAGATATCCATCAACCTTTCTGAAAAAAAAATGTTTTTCTTGAATATTGCTCCTGAGTATACTTCTTCAGAGTCATGACCCCTTTTTCTAGAACTATTTTTTGACTGGAAAAGATTTGGCTCTTATGCACTATTAATACTTTTCAGGTATTTGAATGTCTGTAACATATTTCCCCTGCCCTGCCTCTTCTCTAGGATATACATATTTTAGATACCTAAGTCTCATCTCATAGGGTTTCTGGTGTAGATCATACATTAGGGATGTGAATCGTTTTTGAACGATTAAAATTATCGTCAGATAATTTTAAAATCGTCCAAAATCGTTAGAGTGCACGATACAATACAAATGCCCACGATTTATCGTCAGGGGCATTTGTATTGTATCGTTAAATAGGGCACGCCAAAAAAGCCTCTAAACCCACCCTGACCCTTTAAATCGACCTGACCCGACCCATCACTATTTTTTTTACGGAGGCCCGCGCCTCAAAAAAAAAAAAAAACCCCATCTGACCCTTTAAATCGACCCCCCCCCTCCCAACCCGACCCATCGCTAATTATTTTTTTACGGAGGCCCGCGCTGCAAAAAACCCCAAAAAAACCCATCCGACCCCTTAAATCGACCCCCCCGACCCCCCCAAAACCTTTTAAAGTTACCTGGTGGTCCAGGGGGTCCTCGGGGGTCCTCGGGCAGAGAGCCAGGGGGGTCCTCGGGGAGAGGAGAGATCCAGGGGGGCCTCGGGTAAAGATTTCCCAGGCATCAGCTGTTCTAAAAAAAAAAAAAATGGCACCGCTGCCCCTTTGCCCTTACCATGTGACAGGGTATCCGTGCCATTGGCCGGCCCCTGTCACATGGTAGGAGCACTGGATGTCCGGCGCCATCTTTACTCATCAGCCCATATTATACTATGGGCTGATGAGTAAAGATGGCCGGTGCCATCTTTAAAGATGGCGCCGGCCATCCAGTGCTCCTACCATGTGACAGGGGCCGGCCAATGGCATGGATACCCTGTCACATGGTAAGGGCAAAGGGGCATCGGCGCCATTTTTTTTTTTTTTTTTAGAACAGGTGATGCCTGGGAAATCTTTCCCCGAGGCCCCCCTGGATCTCTCCCCGAGGTCTCCCGAGGCCCCCCTGGACCACCAGGTAACTTTAAAAGGTTTTGGAGGGGTCAGGAGGGGGGGGTCGATTTAAGGGGTCGGATGGGTTTTTTTGTTTTTTTTGTGGCGCGGGCCTCCTTAAAAAAATAATTAGCGATGGGTCGGGTCGATTTAAGGGGTCGGATGGGTTTTTTTTTGTTTTTTTGCGGCGCGGGCCTTTGTAAAAAAATAATTAGCGATGGGTCGGGTCGGGTCGGGAGGGGGGGTCGATTTAAAGGGTCGGATGTGTTGTTTTTTTTTTTTTTTTTTGCGGTGCGGGCCTCCTAAAAAAATGTGAATTGGAATCGGAAACGATTCCAATTCACATATCTTAACGATCAGATTTGAGCCCCCCCGCAGCCGAATCTGATCGTTAAGACGATCTGGCACACGATTCACATCTCTATCTTACATCATTTTGTTAATCCTTCTCTGTACTATCTCCTGTCTGTAAAATCTTCTAGAGACATCACCTCCAAAACCAGACACAATACTCCAAGTGAGGCCTTACCAAAATCCCATACATTGGCATCATCATTTCCTTTTTATTCTTTTCAAATTAAGGAATGTTGGAAGGAATTATGTAAAAGGGATTTATATATAGGTCTGACTGTCTCCAAAAAAAAATGGATGACAAGTCACAAAATTTGGCATGCAAGAAGAAAATGGGACTATCTCAGATAAGTTCAAAAACTAGAAATATTCGGTCACAATTTCCACAGAACCAAGCATCCTGAAGACTCCCATTTACTTTCTATGGAAATAGTTACAGGCTACAGATTGTTGTTGATCAGCACTCCATTCCAAAAGCTTTGTCCACCCACCCACACACACATACACATATGCACAGTCATCTAGTAGTTTATCCAAGAGCCACAAAGGCAAAAAGAAACAGGGAAAAATAACTGAAGCAGCTGGTGAAAAACAGCAGCAAAAGGTGCCATCCAAACACCTTCCCAATACATTTCAAGTCAAAGCCCTCTTACATACTATATATAGAGACACTCCCCACATAAAAACACTTACCCACATGTACACAAGCATTCCACACCTACATCCACTCAAGCACCACACCCATCTGCAATCACTCACCCCCACCTGAACACACCCTTGTAGCCCCAAAACTCATCCCTCTAACTATGTTCCTTCTAATTTTTGAAAGGCTTCATATGCAAAACTTTTCTTTTGTGCAACGTTTTATAAACTTATTTGAACTTTGTGCACTATGAGTCAGTATAATCCAAATAATATTGAAATTTCATGTGTACATTGTTTTGCACATGAACTGCATACACAGGTCATAAATCCTGTGTGTACAAAATTCATGACCTGTGTACATGCGCATATGTACACAGCACAGAGGGAACAGCGCCTCCTACACACACAAAACCCCTAACACAGGCACTTACTCCCACCTATACACATATACCAAAAGGCAGTCCCACACACATCCAATCCCCTCACACACAATCCATTATACCCACATCCCTGTGATAATGCTTGGGCTTCACACATACTTAAGAGACAGAACTGTTGGAGATGCCAGAAGGTAGAGTGAGATCTGATGGGAGGTCCATGGAGAATACTGTTTAAAAGGGAAAGAAAAACTGAATGAGAGTTGGATAGGGATTGTACAGTCACATGGAACAGGAAGCTGCTGGAAAATGTACTCTGGTGACCCTGTGCAGAGGACTAATTAAGAAGCCCTGACCTCATTACTTTGCAGGAAAAGCCAGAGCTGCACATCCAAAAATAGATAAGGAAGGAGAAAACCATAGGGCCAGATTTTAGTAGGTACGCCCAATTTTATAACATGCGTGCGCAGCCGCGCGCATGTTAAAAAATCCGGGGTCGGCGGGCACAAGGGGGTGCACACTTGTGCACCTTGTGCGCTCCGAGCACTAGGGGAGCCCCGATGGCTCAGTGGAAGGGAGTGGGCAGTGGAGTGCCTCAGCGATCTGTATTAGGACCCTTACTTTTCAATATGGGGCGGATTTTCAGAGCCCTGCTTGCCTAAATCCGCCCAAAACCGGGCGGATTTAGGCGAGCAGGGCCCTGCGCGCCGGCGAGCCTATTTTACATAGGCCTACCGGCGCGCGCAGAGCCCCGGGACTAACGTAAGTCCCGGGGTTCTCCGAGGGGGGCGTGTTGGGGGCGGGCCCGGTCGTCGCGGCGTTTCGGGGGCGTGTCGGCAGCGTTTTGGGGGCGGGTACGGGGCGTGGCTACGGCCCGGGGCAGTCCGGGGGCGTGGCCGCGCCCTCCGTACCTGCCCCCAGGTCGCGGCCCGGCGAGCAGGAGGCCCGCTGGCGCGCGGGGATTTACGCCTCCCTCCGGGAGGCGTAAATCCCCCAACAAAGGTAAGGTGGGGGCTTAGACAGGGCCGGGTGGGTGGGTTAGGTAGGGGAAGGGAGGGGAAGGTGAGGGGAGGGCAAAAGGAAGTTCCCTCCGAGGCCGCTCCGATTTCGGAGCAGCCTCGGAGGGAACGGGGGTAGGCTGCGCGGCTCGGCGCGCACCGGCTATACAAAATCGATAGCCTTGCGCGCGCCGATCCAGGTTTTTAGCAGATACGCGCGGCTCCGCGCGTATCTACTAAAATCCAGCGTACTTTTGTTTGCGCCTGGAGCGCAAACAAAAGTAGGCCTATTCGCGGAGTATGAAAATCCGCCCCTATATTTATAAATGATCTGGAAAGAAATACGATGAATGAAAATCAAAGTTGCAGATGATACAAAATTGTTCAGAGTAGTTAAATCACAAGCAGATTGTGATAAATTGCAGGAAGACCTTGTGACACTGGAAAATTGACCCCCCCAAGCTGGCCAAAAGTTCTTTTTGGGCCGAACGAGCCGTCCGGCGCGAACGAGCCGGGAATCACGTGACGCCGGCGTCACTCGACGTGCCGCCGACGTCACATGCTTCTCGCCAAGGATTGCAGAAATGGCGTCCTCACTCCGCTCCATCACCATGGAGTTGTGGTAAGTCGGGGGGGGGGGGATTAAGGAGGGTGAGGGGGTTTATATTTTTATTTTGGCTCAACAATCGCGATTTCCCACATATCGAACATATCTATGTTCGATATGTGGGAAATCCGATCGTTTATGTCGAATCAATTTTTTAAGTAAAAAAAAAAAAAGAGTTGCGTTTCACTAATGCGGTCAATCCGAATGCACACCCCTACCTTGAATACTGTGTACAATTCTGGTCGCCACATCTCAAAAAAGATATAATTGCGATGGAGAAGGTACAGAGAAGGGCTACCAAAATGATAAGGGGAATGGAACAGCTCCCCTATGAGGAAAGACTAAACAGGTTAGGACTTTTCAGCTTGGAGAAGAGACGGCTGAGGGGGGATATGGTAGAGGTGTTTAAAATCATGAGAGTTCTAGAATGGGTAGATGTGAATCGGTTATTTACTCTTTCGGATAATAGAAAGACTAGGGGGCACTCCATGAAGTTAGCATGTGGCACATTTAAAACTAATCGAGAAAAGTTAATTTTCACTCAATGCACAATTAAACTCTGGAATTTGTTTCCAGAGGATGTGGTTAGTGCAGTTAGTGTAGCTGTGTTTAAAAAGAATTGGATAAGTTCTTGGAGAAGTCCATTACCTGCTATTAATTGAGTTGACTTAGAAAATAGCTACTGCTATTACTAGCAATGGTAACATGGAATAGACTTAGTTTTTGGGCACTTGCCATTTTTTTTATGGCCTGGATTGGCCACTGTTGGAAACAGGATGCTGGGCTTGATGGACCCTTGGTCTGACCCAGTATGGCATGTTCTTATGTTCTTATGTTGCAGGTTGCCTTACTTGCTGCCAGAGTGGCTATGTTGGAGAGCAGAGTCCTCATAAGGAGAAGATACATAGGGATGGTATAAGGCCACTGCTGTGGAATCTGAAGCTTGTTTGAGTAGTGTTGTAAAAGAAGAAACCCTAAATATACCCCAAGGGAAAGAGAAAACGGATGGAATTTTAAAAGACTATCTCTTTTGCTGGTTGAGGTAAGAAGGGCCAAAAGGTGGGGTCTTGCCTCAAGGATCCACCAGAGGCAACATATAGACTATGAGACTGGGGAAAAGAAGTCAAAGTTAATCTGCAAACAAGTATAGAGGATATAGGTATCTCCTTTGTATATTTTATAAGGAGGAATTGTGCCATCATGATAAAGAAGTGAATGATTCCACCAGGCAGTGGTGCGGAGGGGCAGGTATGATTTGTATCTGATACAAGAATGTCGGTATATAAAAATGCAAAATAAATAAATAAATAAATAAATAAATTATGAACCTTGTAGAGGAGAAGAAAAATTAAAAAATGGGCAGAAGGGGCAGTCAAAAAAGCAAACAGAATGTTGGGAATTATTAGAAAGGGAATAATGAATAAAACTGAAAATGTCATAATGCCTCTGTATTGCTCCATGATGAGACCGCACTTTGAATACTCTTTACTATCGATGTGAATCGGTACCGGACTCGTTTCCGGTATCGATTTCGGGTTAAAACCATGGGAAATCTACGTTCTCGCGATTCTTACCCGTTTTAATCGGCTGTGTCGTGCTGAAAAAAAACAAACTCCCCGACCTTTTAAATTTAATCCTTTCGCATCCCCCCCACCAAAAAAATTTTTTTTTAAGTACCTGGTGGTCCAGAATGTTAGGAATTATTAGGAAGGGAATGGTTAATAAAACTGAAAATGTCATAATGCATCTGTATCGCTCCATGGTGAGACCGCACCTTGAATACTGTGTATTATCAATGTGAATCAGTATTGGACTCGTTTCCGGTATCGATTTCAGGTAAAAACCATGGGAAATCAATGTTCCCGTGATTCTTACCCGTTTTAATCGGCTGTGTCGTGCCGAAAAAAAACAACCCACCCGACCCTTTAAATTTAATCCTTTCGCATCTCCCCTCCCCCAAAATTTTTAAAGTAGCTGGTGGTCCAGCGGGGGTCCCGGGAATGATCTCCCACTCTCAGGCCATCGGCTGCCACTAATCAGAATGGCGCTGATGGCCCTTTACCCTTAGCATGTGACAAGGTATCTGTGCCATTGGCTGGTCCCTATCACATGGTAGGAGCACAGGATGGCACGGGCCAGCCAGTGCTCCTACCATGTGACAGGATGGCACAGGCCATCCAGTGCTCCCACCATGTGACCGGGGCCAGCCAATGGCACAGATACCCTGTCACATGCTAAGGGCAAAGGACCATTGGCGCCATTTTGAGTAGTGGCAGCCGATGGCCCAAGTGCGGGAGATCGCTCCCAGGACCCCCGCTGGACCACCAGGTACTTTAAATTTTTGGAGGGTGGGGGATGCGAAAGGATTAAATTTAAAGGGTTGGGGTGGGTTTGGGGTTTATTTTTAAGTGCCCTTTCTTCCCACCCACCCCCCCACCCCCCAAAACGATAAGAGGTTTTCCTATCGGTTCGGGGGGGCCCCAGAATTCTGACGAGTTTGAAAATATCTTCCTATATTTTCAATTCAATTCAGAAAAACAATTCACATCCCTACTGTGTAGAATTCTTGTCGCCGCATCTCAAAAAAGATATAGTTGCGATGGAGAAGGTACAGAGAAGGGCAACCAAAATGATAAAGGGGATGGAACAGCTTCCCTATGAGGAAAGGCTGAAGAGGTTAGGACTGTTCAGCTTGGAGAAGAGACGGCTGAGGGGGGATATGATAGAGGTGCTTAAGATCACGAGAGGTCTTGAATATGTAGATGTGAATCAGTTATTTACACTTTCGGATAATGGAAGGACTAGGGGGCATTCCATGAAGTTAGCAAGTAGCACATTTAAGAGTAATTGGATAAAATTATTTTTCCCTCAATGCACAATTAAGCTCTGGATTTTGTTGCCAGAGGATGTGGTTAGTGCAGTTAGTGTAGCTGGGTTCCAAAAATGTTTGGGTAAGTTCTAGGAGGAGAAGTCCATTAACTGTTAGTAATCAAGCTGACTTAGGGAATAGCCATTGCTATTAATTGCATCAGTAGCATGGGATCTTCTTGGTGTTTAGGTACTTGCCAGGCTCTTGTGGCCTGGTTTGGCCTCTATTGGAAACAGGATGCTGGGCTTGATGGACCCTTGGTCTGACCCAGAATGGCAATTTCTTATGTTCTTATGTTCTTAAGGTTGCTCCAGGAGGTCTTCCTTGCTGTGTTGGTTGCAATAGAAGGGTCCTAGAACTAGGCAAATATCTCAATAACCAGGGTAGGGTAGTAAGGGGAGTGGTTGTTCCTTCCCATTGTTTTCTTTCTGATGAGCCAGGTTCTTGTACAGAGTTTTGTCTTGTAGCACACCCCAAGAGAGGCTGCACGGTGAGCACAAATAAATAGATGAGGGCAATGGTAGGAAAGTAGTTCCCTGGAATTGTTTTCTAGATAGCCAGATTAGAATAACTTTACAGAAGCAGGGTGTTGCTATTACCAAGGTGAAGGGTTGGATCACTAATAGTAGACCAGAGTTAGACCTTATATATATTGAATAAAAGGGTAAAGTCAGAGGATAGAGATTATAAAGATGGCAGTTTGAAAACCAAAGAGATCTAGATCCAAAAGAAGGAAGAAGGAACAGAAATCTAGGACAGGTGATAGGTTAGGAGAAGAGAAAATATCCTCAACCAAACAAACTTCAGATATGGGACAAACCCTGAAGGAGCTAGCTGGTGGGAAAAGTGAAGTGAAGGAATCTGTGTGGGAGGCCCTGCTCAACAATGGGTGAAAACTGAGTAAAGACAAGATGTAGAACTGCAGTTAGAGAAAGCACAGAACTGGTTGAAATATGAGCGAGAACTGCATGAGACAATCTGTGAAGAATTTGCACAACTCCTGAGTGAGTTACAGGAGACCTGCAAGACGTATCTCGGCTCTGAGGTGAAGTGGAAAGAGGTGGCTCAGGAATGGAAGAAAGTGGAGATGAGGTGCCAGGAATCCCAAACCAAGCTTAAGAATAGTAAGTGAGCTCAGGCAGAACTTAGAGAGGGGAGTGACCAGTTAACTATGGAGTTAGAAGCAGTGAAAGGCAAACTAAAATATGCTTTGGACATCACTGTGGCCCAGCAGGAGTTGAGAACAAAATATGAAATGTACATGGCTGAGTTAAAGAAGACTATTAAAGAAGAAGCCAAGAATCACAAAGCCCAAATCCAAGAGATGAGGACTCAAGTGGAGAGGTTGGACATTGAATCCCATACCATAAAGGATTCCAAGCTCCATCTGAAAGTGGACATGCAAGCCATGAAGATCCAAGTAGCTAGAGATCTGCAGACTCAAGATCAGTGGAATGAGGAAGAAATGATGATTCTAATACACATGAGAGAACCTGAAGAAGAATGGGAAGAAATGGTGAGACAGCTTATGGAGGAACTATAGAAGTTTGCAGTGGAGTGGTCTCAAGTAGAGGTTACACATTAGAAGCAGAGATACAGGATCCTCAAAAGAAAATACAGAGCAGATTGGGGTAAGAAGTGAAAATCCAACCAATGGTAAATAATATAATTGCTGTAATTTGGTGTCCCGCTCTGAACAACAATTTTATTATTTACTTTTATTTTTATTTTTACTACTAAAGTTTATCTTTTTATTTTTTAAGTATTTTTATATCCGATTAAAGTAATGGACATACAACAGAAAATGACATAATTTAGCTTTGGCATGTTTCTGTGTCCTTTTAAGTTTTGTTATACTGTCTGTCGCACATTCACTTCTTACCCCAATGTGAAAGACTGCAAATTGCTTTCAATGCAGGTATGATTTGTTTCTTTAATGTAGTTCACCCTACAATATTATTTATTTACATCTTTTTACTATACCGACGTTCAAGACGAAAATTCTTATCACGCCGGTTTACATCGAACCAAAGTTGGAAAACTTACAAATAACAATATTAATTATCAAATTTAGTCATTCAGTTTTTAGAAACTTTAAGCTGATCCGCACTTTAATCTTTAAATTGTTATGGATTTAAAATGAAGAACTTACATCAATAAATACTCTAAGGAACTGCCGGTCAGTAATGGACTCTTCATTCTGAAGTACAAGAGTGCATGCCATTTTTATTGTATGTATTATTTGTTTTACTTAACAAAATTATTTAATTACCAGAAATAGCAAACAAATCCGTATCATTCTTCAAAATGTGCTATGACGTTAACGCACGGCGCAATGCAAATTTTTAAAAGGGAAGGGATTTCTGAAAAAGTGGGCTGGCTTTGCAAAGTCATAACTACACCTTTTTCAATAGTGTTAAGTTGTACGATATCATGTGTTATGGCAGGAGAGGGACAGGGAGTGTTACGCGCCCCGCGCGCGGGCCTGCTCACCTTCATGGTTCCAAAGCGGGTTCCAGGACGACCTGCCTTGAGGTAGTTGCCAGTCCAGCTAGGCCCCAGCATCCCGCGGCTGCGGTTGCCGGGCCTTCCACTGCCCGTCGGGCCTCACGCCAAGGTTCGGCGTCCTCAACCATCTTGGCCAGGCCCATATGCGCGAGTGGACTGCCCGGACTCATGTAGGGCCAAGGGCGGGTCCTAGCTCCGCGGCGTGCCCTGATTGATCCCCCGATATAAGGAAGTTCCTGTCTCTGCTTCCTTGCCTTGGCAATCGGATCGGTTTCTTCTGAGATTGCCTCTGTGCTTGTATTTGTTCCTGCTTGTTCCTAGTCTCATTCCAGGATCCTTCTGTTCCAGTTCTGTTCCTGATTTGTTCCTGCATTCTAGTTCCTGTATCCTGCTCATTCCTGTGTTCATCTGTCTGTCTACCCAAGTAGTACCCTCAGACTGTCTTACTGGTACTGACCTCAGCCTGTTCCTGACCTGCCTGCCTGCTTGCTGCCTGCCTCAAAGACCTCAGCTCGCTCTGGACCTGCCTGCTTGCCTGCCGCCTGCCTCAAGACCTCAGCCTGCCTTTGACCTCATCTGACCTCTGGTACCTGACCTCTACTTTGCTGACCATTCCTCGGACTGACCTCTGGACATTGACCTTTGCCTGACTGACCTCGTCTCCAGATTCTGGCTCTGTTCCTTGCCTAGTTATCACCAACACTGTTCTGTTTCTCCCTGGTCCAACCAGCAGCCACCTTTGAACCCAATCGCGCTCCCCCTGTCTCCATGGGCATGCCCACCTTTCACTCTCTTAGGAGACCCTGCGAGGCCCACCTAAGTCCAAGCGGCCCGGGTCCCTACAGGCTTCTCCCTGGGGGACCTCGGGCTTCCAGTGGTGAAACTATTCCTACCCTCTGTCTCCTACAATGCTCCGCTCCCTGGGGGCAGCTACTTCCTGTTCCCTTTCAGGAGGCGTTCCACCTCTGCCCCAGGACAAGGGTCCACTCCCGAGCGCAACAGGGAGGGAGGGAGGGAGAGAGAGAGAGAGAGAGAGAGAGAATCCATCTAGTTAGCTATTTATATCTCTATAGGAGGCCCACCTAGTAACTCGAGATGAGGTTTAGGTAATAGTGTAGGGGTTAAGGGCCACTTTTACATGCAGAGTGAGACGTACTAACAGAACAGTACACTCTTGTGAAGATATGATGTCCTTCGGAGTGAGGAAACTCACACAACGATGAGATTTGTACAATGTTCTCTCAACGTAGTTTGATGTTACCCAGGTAGCGTGGGCGTTATCACTGCATTATTAAGACTTTTTGATGAATCTAGGGGAAACATACTGGTCATATTGTGACAAATGCGGTTGTATGAGTTTGTTATAATTTCGGTCCTCCTTTGGCCTATTAATGCCCATATATGCCCCCAGTAGGGATTGAGCCTGCTGGTATTGGATTAAGAATTCCTTGCATTGTATTTATAATTTATGATTTTATTTTGTATTGTTTTTTTAAGTGAGTAGGTGCTGGCATCTATGTTTTAAAGGTGATTGAGTATTTTTCAATTTGTTTCTTAATTTTGTTTGCGATTACAGAAGCAGTGGATGACGTATTAACAATGGATATAAGTATTATTTTCATATGTACTTTTTTTATGTGGCTTCCAGTTTTTGATTGCAGCCCTGAATTTCAAAGCTTAAATCTTTTGCAATGTTTTAAAGACTTCTGTAACTGCCATTTATGAATTATTTATTATTTTTTATTCTTGATTATTAATTTATATTTGACATTATGACATATTGGAATAATTCATATTTTTTTGATAAAAAGCTAAGATACTCCAAAAAATAATTAAATCTGAAAATCTATAAATCTAACCTGAAAACCTGGCTCTATAAACAAGCTTTCGATAAAGACAAAGAGAAGGAGAAAAACAATTGATTAAGATGGACGCACCGAACAAACGCACAGTAATGTTAATTTTGTACCGTTGATAAATTGTCATACCAAACTGATTAGCTTACTTAAACATATAGGGGCGGATTTTCAGAGCCCTGCTCGCGTAAATCCGCCCGGATTTACGCGAGCAGGGCCCTGCGCGCCGGTGCGCCTATTTTACATAGGCCCACCGGCGCGCGCAGAGCCCCGGGACTCGCGTAAGTCCCGGGGTTCTCCGAGGGGGGCGTGTCGGGGCGTGTCGGGGGCGTGTCAGGGGGCGGGGCGTGTTGGCGCGCCGTTTTGGGGGCGTGTCGGCAGCGTTTGGGGGGCGGGTACGGGGGCGTGGCTACGGCCCTGGGCGGTCCGGGGGCGTGGCCGCGCCCTCCGTACCGCCCCCAGGTCGCGGCCTGGAGCGGAGGAGGCCCGCTGGCGCTCGGGGATTTACGCCTCCCGGAGGGAGGCGTAAATCCCCCAACAAAGGTAAGGGGGGGGTTAGGTAGAGGAAGGGAGGGGAAGGTTAGGGGAGGGTGTTAGAGGATTCCCTCCGAGGCCGCTCCGATTTCGGAGCGGCCTCGGAGGGAACGGGGGTAGGCCGCGCGGCTCGGCGCGCGCCGGCTATACAAAATTGATAGCCTTGCGCGCGCCGACCCAGGTTTTTTAGTAGATACGCGCGGCTCCACGCGTATCTACTAAAATCCAGCTTACTTTTGTTTGCGCCTGGAGCGCAAACAAAAGTAAGCTATTCGCGGAGTTTTGAAGATCCGCCCCATAGCTTATTGCACTTTATTGTTACTGTACTATGATGGCACATATTCAAGTTGTAATCTATACCACTCATAATTGTTATCGTGCCTATATGTAAACCGTTGTGATGGTCCTCCAACTTAGCGATGGTATAGAAGAGTTTTTAAATAAATAAATAAATAACATTTTAACAATGATTTGAGATTGAATCGATGGTATAGTGTACATATCACTACAATAATACGGGTGAATTTTAAATGGCCCATACACATAAAAAACGGGGGTTATGTGAGTGGCTGTGCCTTGCGTGTGCTGCGTGCATTTTCAAAGGAGCCCAGCCACGCATGTAATCCCTGTTACACACCGAAGAGCCAGGCCCAGAGAAAGGGGCGATCCGAGGGGCGACGAGGGGGCGGGGCTGGAGGCCGCCAGTACAGCGGCTATTTACTGCTGTGCCGGGGAAGCACCTGCCAGCAGCCTGCTGGCGCATGCAAGTTAGTTCTGCTCTGGAAGAGGAGCAAAAGGTAAAATTACAAATGGGGTGGTTATATAGGATAGGGATAGAGGGGCATGAAGGAGAGGGGAAGGGGAAGGGAGGTTAGGTAGGTGGATTGAAAAGTTCCCTCCCAGTCCGCTTGTTAATTGGAGCGGACTGGGAGGGAACTGGGAGAGGATCAATCTCATCGCCATGCATACATTTTAAAAATTAGGCCCCCTGCGTACGCCGCCCACACATGCACGTGCGGATGATAAAATCCGGCGCACATGTGCACGCGGCCTACCGATTTTATAACATGTGCACGCCGACACGCACATGTTATAAAATCGGCGCATCCATGTGTGCGAGTCGGGAAGCGTGCGCACATGGACGCGCACGTGCACCTTGTAAAATCTACCCCATTGTGTTTCTGATCAAGGTGGCAGATTGGCTCCAACTTCTAATAAAAACTGAAGGGCGGATTTGAAAAGACCTGCGCACGTAAAAATTGGCACCTATGCACGTAAGTAGGGCAGGCCCGCGCACATGAAAGTTTTTGTAGGCAGCATTTGTAGTGTATGTGTGTGTGTACGCACAAACTCGCACGCGTACAAAAGAGGTGTGTCAGCAGCATGTTGGGAGCATGTCAGGGCGGATACCAGACTTATGCATGTATGACGTATTTTATAAGGGACATATGACACGGCGCGTTCAGCCTATCTCACGTGCGTATATTTGCTACTGTCTGTATACGCGAGTGATTGCTTACTCTTAGGTTTCCTCAGGTGTTTTCTGTTTCTTTGACTTCTCACTCTGGGTCGCTGGATTCAGAAGCAAGGCAAAAGGTGGGAGTGAGAGTTTGTGGGACTTACTGGTGGCAACTGGGAAACTGTAAGCTACTATCATGACTGGCTAGCAGGTTTACAATGTGGGTTTCAAAAGTCTAAGGCCTGGAAAAAAGTGTTCAGGTATGCACTGTTAATTTTTGTCTAACAGGAAGAGACTGGAAGAGGAGGTGAGAAATACAAGGAACACCTATTGAGTGGGATATTCAGATTTTCTGTTCTACAACATGATTATATCTGCATGGGTACTCAGATCTATACAGTTCAGAAGACAAAGAGAGAGGAGAAGAAGATTGCAGAGGAAGAGGTACCCCTTACATAGAGTTTACAGGACTCGGACAGTTTTCTGGATCTGTCTGTGGAGGAAGTAATGCACAGGTTCAGATTTAATAAGGAAACCATACTGTACCTCTACCAAATGTTAGAGCCTGAACTGTAACCTACTATCCAAAGGGGCCATGTCAAACCAGTACACATCAAGATGACTACCGTCTTGGCCTTTTTCGCTACCGGCACCTTTCAAACACTGCTAAGAATAACATCTGGAATCAATCAGTCTGCCACCTCATGGTGTCTAGAGCAGGTTCTGGTTGCCTTACAGGAAAACACAACATTTCATCTCGTTCCCCTCCAGAAGACAGGAACAACAAATAATGACTGATTTCTATCAAATTGCGCGCTTCCCCTCAGTCTTGGGAGCTATAGATTGCACCCACGTGCCCATAAGAGTACCAGGAAGAGACGAGGCCATGTACCACAACTGCAAAGGATTCCCCTCACTAAATATGCAAGTGGTCTGCAACGCCAAGGGCCTCATCATGAATATGGTGCCTCAATTTCCAAGATCCATTCACAATGCCTACATTCTCTCACAAGCAAGAATTCATGACCACTTTCAGCAAGGACGCAGCACTAGGGGATGGCTTCTAGGTAGGAAGACCCCCACCACTTCTAACATACCCATTTCCCTGCTTTCTTTTTGTCACCCTTATATTTAGGGTACCACTGCAGGGCTCCTCTAAACTAGCCCTGTGAGCTGTGCTACTATTAAACCCAGAAGGTATATGTAACCCTGATTTTCTGTGTCTTCACCTACAGGTGACAGAGGCTATCCACTGAAAAATTGGCTCATGATCCCCATTGCTACCCCAGCAACTGCAGCTGAGTATCACACAACAGGACTCACTGTAAGACCAGAGCTGTCATAGAGTGAAACTTTGGCTTACTTAAATCATGCTTCTGCTGTCTAGAAAGATCTGGAGGATGCCTTCTTTACAGCCCCCCCCCCCCCCCAAAGTGTGTGAGATCTTTCTAGCCTGCTGCATGCTACATAACCTTGCACCAAACAGACACATGCCTTCGCCAGATGAGGCCCCTCAAGAGAATGAGGAGGAGGAGCAGGAGGAGCATCTGACTCAGGATGAATTGCAAGAAATCCATCGCAGGCTATACAACAAAGGAGTACTCTCATAAAAAGACATTTCAGAAGGTGATAGTGGATTTATTTACAATAAAGTGCTTTTATTTACAAAAAAGTGCATTTATTTACAAAAAAAAGTACAGATAAATAAAGGATAAGAAACTAAAATAACACTTCCTTGGCCGGCCTCTTTTTCTGGTTTCAGGAAGCTTAGACTGCCCCAACCCAGAGCTCCTGCGCAGTGTACTCCTCCCACTGTTCTCACTACCCTCAGAGGGCAAAGAAGGTTGGGGCAGTTCTAGTTCATGGATGCAGGAAGGTACAGCCGGAGGCAGCAGCGGCTCTGGTGGTGGTGGTGGCGGAAGCATGACAGATGATGCAGGCGGGGGTGGTAGTGCCATCCATAGATAGCCTGGTGCAGGCTGAGGTGCAGGTGGCTGGGCCACAGTGGGCTCTTCAGCACAGGCAGGTGACATCCATGGGTAGGGTGGCCCATAAGGTGGAAGGTAATGCATCCAGGGCAACATGAAAGGCCATGGAGCCCCTGGTGGCTATGGCTGCACTGGGGGCATCCGCTGCAGCATCTCCCTTCATAGTGCAGTTTCTTCAGCTGTTGCCCAGCAAAAGTCCTGTATCACCTGCTGAATCCCCTGCCCTTCCTCCCTGTTGGTATCATGGAGGCCTTGTGCTTCCTCCCTGATGGTATCACGGAGGGCTTGTGATTCCTCCCTGATGGTAGCACGGAGGGACTCTGCTTAGGCCGCACCACATCAGGCAGGCTGGAGATAGCATCCAAAAGACTGGCACTTTGCTGTAATTAACAGCCTCTCAGCCTGACTGGCAACCAGTTCAGGTTCGGGCTGGACAGATGCATTGCTGTCCTGTGGGTGATCCTGTAGCAGATCAGCCAGTGTGTCCTCTGGCTCCACTTCTTGCCGCTGCTGCTCCTCTTCCTCCTCAGGCTGTTCCAGCTCTTCACAGGTTCCCTCGTCCTCCTCATCCGAGATTACCCGCAGACGCCGGTACCACCTAGGTGCAGGTCCTGAACGCTAATCATCTGCCTCCTCTATAAAAAGAAATAGGAAAATGTCAAACACTGCCAATTGGTGTGTTCTGAACTTTGGTTCATATGGGATGATGCATGCTCCACTAGATAGACCTAATTACTAGTCCTGTGGTACAGAGCTATTAATGGCCCTAGCATTCGATATTGCCACAGCTTTACACTCCGGCTGGTAGTCCTTGAGGCAGAAGGAGGGCTTAAGCCAGGCTGCAGAGTGCTTGGGAATTATGAATTTCTAAGGAGACAGAGCATTTTGGCTGTGGTCTAAATATTTGGGTCACAGTCTACCCCTGACACAAACACAAGGCCCTGTCCTTTGAAGAATAATGAAAAGGGAGAGAAGCAGAGAAACTTATGCTCTTTTCCAATTCCATTCCAAAAAATCAGTTTTTCCATTCTTTGGAAGGGAGGCCACCAGAGTTATTCTTTCTCTGAAGAGGAATAAAAGCATTCTGCATAGAGGTCTTGGGAAGACAAATAAAAGTCACCTATCTAGCAGGTCGATACTGTAACGTGCGGTTGAAGATTTCCCGTCTGTAACGTGCTGGGAGCGCACAATTCGGACGCGTAAGGCGATCCAGCGATACAGTCTCCAGTTTCACGCGTCCTTAGCGCTTCTTAAAACAGACGCATAACCCTTTCCGCATGCAGCATGTATATGACATGTAAATGAATTAGCTGTATAATGAAGGAATTAGCTATTCCCCTCCGATATTGTAACGCGCGCCCCGACTATCGCTGCCATTTTGCCCCGCGTTTAACCTGCTAACTTACCGCCTACCCCTACCCCTGCGTTAGAGGCAGGGGTAAGGGTAGGCGGCAAGCTTTCCCCCAGCCCCCTCTCACCTGCCCTGGCCGCGTCCATGGATGCTGGCCTCCGGGGCAGCCCCAGTCCTCCCCCCTCCTCCCGAAGAAAAAAAAAAGCGAAAAAAAAAGTTGCGAGAGAGAGAGAGAGGGGAGAGGACGGCAATCCTACGCTCGGCAACTTACTTTTGCAGCCCCCCTCCTCCGGACATCGTGGTTTCCCCCGTGCCAGTTCCCCCTCCCCTCCTCCCGAAGCAGGGCGCGAAAAGCAGCCTTGCTCCGGGAGGAGGGAAGAAGGGACTGGCAGTGTAAAGCGGCGAAGCGACTCACTTTTTGCAGCACTTTCCGGACATCGGACGACCTCTCCTGCCTCCAGCTGCTCATGAAGATTGACGCCTGAATGGCCGCTGAAGACGTGACGTCACGACGTTTGGCGTCAGGCAACTTTTTTTTTCACTTTTTTTTGCTTCGGGAGGAGGGGAGACGCTGGTATCTGTCATTTCAAATGACATTTGAAATGACAGATACCAGCGTGGCCGTGAAGCGTTAGGCCCGAGTACCCAGGTTACTGTATAGGCGCTCTATACAGTAAAATGGGTTGCGCGGGCCTAACGCTTCCCTAACACTTCGCAGACGCGGCATGCATTTGCATGCAATTAGAAGAGAGTATCGAGCGGTAGGTGAAGAGAACTGTGCGTGCGGGGAACAAGGGTGTGCCAGGCACTGCCACACTCATTCTACTGCGGCCTTAGAGTATCGACCTGTAGGTGAGTGAAGACCCCTTTCAGAGTGGGGTATAGATGAAGGCAGGATTAATGTACAACCCAAAATTTTTGGTTTGGTTTGTTTTTTTCTTTTGGGCATTTTTTTTCTTTGTTATTATTTGTTTCATTTAATGGGTTTTTTTTTCAGTTTGCTTTGTCAAATCAAAATAAACATTAAACAAACAAAAAAATACCCAAACAAAAAAAAAACTGATAAAAAAAAAACAGGCTTCTTGCAGCTCGGGCTGAGCCTTCATGAGCCAAAAAACTACATGGCCCCTATTCCAAGGCCTAGGCCCATACTGGGCCCGCATCAAGGCCTACACATAAGCTGAGCTGAGCCAACCACCAAGGACTAAACTGGTCTCAGTGGCAAGGTCTAGCCCTAAACCAGGCCTGATGCCAAGGTGTAGATTCTGAGCTGGGCCAGTTGCCAGGGCCTAGCCCTGAGCTAGGGTTAGAGCTAGGGCTGGGGCCCTATCCCTATGTAAAAGTGTTGGGATGAAGAAGTTCCCACTCCAGCCCCCTCTTCCAGAATCCTTCTTGTTAGAGCTATGGCCGAGGCCCTCTCCCTATGTAAAAGTGTTGCGATGAGGGAGTTCCCACTCCAGCCCCCTCTTCCAGGATCCTACTTGTAAAAGGGCCGGAATGATAACCCGTCCATTCCACCTGGGTCCCTGCACTTCAAAAAATGGCGCAAACCACCTAGAAGATTGTGCTGAAGTGATGTCACTATGGTACCTTTCATCAGTCTGGCCAGTGCCATTCTGATGCATGGCCATACATTTCTACTGCTGTATGTTAAAATGGTGCCAGCCGCATTAGTCATTAAAGGCAGTAAAACTGTTTGGTTTTTTGATAAACCTTAAATAGTTTGTCATTGGTACTTACTAGTAGTATTGACTTGAGAAATTGTATATGCCTCAGGCTAAAATAATTCCAGTTTATTTATTTACTTAAAGATTTTATATACCGTCATTCCATGTAAAGATCACAAAGGTATCCGAAGGTGATCATTCAATGATGCCTTCTGTAAGCCAACAAATCTTGGATTTCTTGAAGAATGATACCCTTTTTTTAAATTGCACTTTCCCTTGAAGACAAGTCTTACTTGTACTTAAAACAGCATATTCTGTTATTCATGAAGAAAGTTTTCTTTTTTTCCATTCAGATTAAAGTTCTTTTGGTAAGTACAACCTGCAGGGTTAGGTTAAGTCTTCTAGTACCTGCCATTTGCTCCATGACAAACTAAAGATGACATTCATGATGTATTGAAGTATTTGATTATTATTAAAATTTAGGGAGAAAAATTTTAAAAATTATCATGTCGTGTATAAAGTCAATCAGTTGAAATTCAGCTCCACAGTTAGCTAATTAAGTTGTGTGGTTGCCTTTTTAAGGTCATTAAAATAAATAAAATTCTAAAGATCAGCAAGCAAGCTGCAAGTGATAACGTTCTTAGACTAAATTAATTTAATTGTACATTGGTTTCAAGAGATATATACTCTTTATCAGGCAGTCTTTATTTATACAATTAGGAAAGACATCAAAGAGTCTAATTGAGCTCCAGGCATCTACATGTAGATGAAAGAACAAAATAGCTATTTGTTATGGCTAAATATAACCAATAACGTAGGTGATGTTTGATTATTACCATGGGCATACTTTACTCAAGAAATGGTTTCTTGTTACAAATAATCCTTTAAAGTTATTTTTGTTATCAAAAATACTTCATATAAAAATGCTGTTTGACAGCAACAATATCCAAATGTGCCTCTGGCGTTAGACTATGAACATTTGTGCTTATAACCTTTCATATTGTTCACTTTCACTTAGATTTAATTACTTGTCTTTCCAAATACAAGCTCAAGGAGAGTTGCAAATTAAGTCCAGTAGATATTTTCCTGCCCCAGAGGGCATGCAGTGTAAATTTGTACCTGAGGCAATAGAGGCTAAAGTGACTTGTCCAAGGCTGCAAGGATAGACAACAGGATTTAAATTTTGGCTTTTCTAGTGGGTTCTAAGCCCATTGCACTAATTACTAGGCTACTCCTTCACTCTTGCCTTTTCTCATGCCTAATCTCTTATCCTCCTTGTTTACCATTCACTTTGCAATATATACACTTGATAATCTCCATTTAACTCATCATTTGTTGAGGCTAAATGTCCGATTTAACCAAGTTCCACCTGACACTCTCCTCATCTAGTTTAAATATCTAGGATCTTTTTTCCCTTCTCAGAAAGAATCAGCCATAGGTGATGTGTACAAGAGACTTGAAGAAACTAATTCCCCTCACCCCCCCAAAAAATAAATTGTCCAAAGTGGCTGGAGACAACTCAAAAGTCCCTACTTGTGGGGCAGATTGAAGCTAAGTGAGTAGATATTGCTTTGGATTCACTGCTCCTTTAGTCTGAGACAACGCTGCTCCTTTAGACTGAGACAACGCTGGAAGCTTGGAGGAGAGATAGGAATTATTTTTAAATCTGCCTGCGGCCCGCGGGTTGGAAGATGGACGCTCAATTTTGCCAGCGTCCGTTTTCCGAACCCGTAGCTGTCAGCGGGTTCAAGAACCAACGCCGGTAAAATTGAGCGTTGGCTGTCAAACCTGCTGACAGCCGCCGCTTCTGTCAAAAAAGAGGTGCTAGGGACGCGCTAGTGTCCCTAGTGTCTCCTTTTACCACGGGCCCTCATTTGCATGTTGTTCCCTCCTGAATCGCGTGCACAGGAGAGTGACCTGTGTGCGCGTCAGGAGAGCGGGCGCTCGCCGGCTCTCCCGTGACTTTTACTGAATCGGCCTGATTATAATTTAGCTGGATAACTTTTAACCAGCCAACTGGGTCAAACTGAACTCTAATATATGTGATATCACCATGATACACATGATATTTTGCATCTCCCTGGCATGATGTCCTCTCCTATTACAATGATCTTCTTTGCATACAACTTGCATGCATGAATAATGCAAATGTATGCAATGAAGGTCATTAAGCAATTTGATGCTAATATTTTATTTTGGCTAATCAAAAAGATGGTCAGCTGTGAAAAAATTAAAACCTCCTAGGAAATTTTAGATGTGCAGAGGGAGGCCCGGAACCCTAAAGCAGGTCCTGAGACTCCCACTGCACATTTAAATCAGTTGTAAAAATAAATAAAGAAATAAACCGTGGCCAAACAGGGAGGTTTTGCTGACCTCTGTTTCAACCTGGGGCCGCCAGTCGATGCAGCCCCAACTCTCCAAAAATGAAAAATAAGTCCAAATATGTGTGTGGTGGCATTAGTGGTGTCACCCCCCCCCCCCCTATTTAAATCCCTGCTCCTGGTCACCCAAAGTGTCAATCCCACCCCAGACCCCACAAAGGCTCATGCCCCCCACACCAGCCTCCATCCAGAACCCCCTTTACCTTATCCTGGATCCCACATCGAGGATGAGTGGAACCTTGCTCCCATCCCAATCAGCACCATTTTCCAAAATGGTACTGACCTGACCACCCTAGTCACATTGCTCGGGCAGGTCAGGTTGCTGCTAACCAGGGTGGGTATGAAGGTGCATCCATCCCTGACACAGGATCCAGGATAAGGTAATGGGGGCTCTGGAGGGGACAGGGGTGGGGGTGAGGGGCTTGACACTTTGGGGAAGCTGGTGAGGTGGGGAGTTAGACTTTGGGGAGATGGCCACTGCCGCCTCGAGCATATTTGCACTTATTTTTTATTTTTGGTGAGTCGGGGGCCACCTCAAATGGTAGCCCCGGGTTGAAACGGAGTTAGCCCTAACCCCTGCTTAATCTCCCCATTTGGCTGCGACTCTTCAAGACAATGCAGTCTCATGAGGTTGGGGCTGCCGTTGCTTTAAAAGGCCGCTCACAACATTTTTTTTGTGTCACAGTGCTTGTCTGTGACACAAATGAGCACTCTATACAGCCGTGATGCTTTTCAGGGAGGGCCCCCACTATTGCAGCAGTGCACCCCTGCAATAGAGGGGTTCCTTCCTGTGAAAAACGTCTCAATTTGATGAATCTCGGCCTGAGTTACTTACACAGCCAGCTTTAAATATCTACCCTGAAGAGTTTAGAGAGAGGAGTCAACAAAGACAGGGTGTGGCTAAATGAAATGAAATCAATATTGGGCCCAACATGTTCTGAACAATGGTTTTGCATTTTCAGGTTATTTATTGCTTTCCTGGAATCAATATTCAAAGCTAGCAAGTTAGAGCTTATCCAGCTAAGTTACGGTGTATATTCAGTGGCACAGCTATGCTGCTGAATATACGCGTATAACTGAGTGCTTAGCTGGATAAGTCTAATTGGCTAAGGTTAGACATGGTCTATGGCACATCTAACTAAATTGTACAACTTATGCACCTAAGTCCAAATATCAGCAGTTAGCCTTAAGTTGTATGGCTAACTCGATCCACCCCGATCTATGCACTACCCACCCACAACTCTTGCAGCTAACTTTTTAGCTGTATAAGGAACATATGGCTAAGCAATGGCTGCTGAATGTGGGTGCATATTCAGTCCTACTTATCTGGCTAAATAGCGGTGAACGCGCTTTGAATATTCACCTGTGTTTTTGCTGACTGTGGAAAGTGATCAGAAAGTACTGAGCAAGATGGTGACTATTCCTGCCTTTTTCCCCCTACTGTAAGAAATGCACTGACCTGAGTCAGGAACAAGTAGCCTGTGTGCTTGAGTAGACTGGACGTGATTGTATCATTATGCATAAACCAATCTTGTGTGCCACCATGATCCAGTGAAAAGTCCTACAAGGATTCTAGGTGGAAAGATAGAGAATATGCTCCAGTCACATGTGCAGGAAGTGCAGAGAGAAAAAGGACAGCTACAGCTGTAAAAATGTGCCCAATGTAATTGTAGCTTGAAGGAGAAAAGCAAGCTATTTGAGATTGAGATGGAGCATACATTCCCCAGAAAAGTCATCTCATGTTTGGCATAAGGATGGCTGGTCATTCAAGTGGAAAGGCTTCAGGACCCAGAGCAAAGCAGTCCATCAAAGTTGTGCTGTAGTTGCTGTAATGCTTTTTTTTGTGTGTGGCAGCTCTCTCTCTGCAATGGGATTCAGACAATTTGAATCCCGATGAAAGAGAGAAGCTGAGGGGATGAGGTCAGTATGTGCCTCATACTGCTTGTAGTGGAGATGATCAACAATAAAATGGAGCACAGAGACAGCATAGAATATTTGTGTAAGGAAGATTAGCAAAGGTAAAAGGAGAAAGAGACCGAGCTGTTTTACTAAGGAAAGAACGGAAGTAGTAAGAGCAAAGAAATTAGCATTCAAAAATTACAGGTAGAGAAGCGCTACCAGTTCAAAAAAGGAATTTCCTAGCATGTAGACAGATGGACTCAGGACCAGTGGGTTTATGCTTCCCTGCCAGCAGATGGAGATGGAGCAAGCTCACATCACAGTATATATAGCTCTGCAGTAATCCCAGCCTGCCAGTATTCTCTGTCTCCAGCAGATGGTGGACGTGCATCTCCCTTTGGGGATTGCTTTGAGCTTTTTAAAAGGAGAAATTTGAAATTCTAAATTCAGGAAAAGAAAACCTCGCTCGCCTGTGGTGATACCTAAAAGTCCCTCCCCAGTTGAGAATTTCTGAGGCAATTTCTGTGGACCCTCAGAAGTGTGCTTTTGTCCGGTAGCTGGGTTTCCTGGTGTAGGCTTAGCTGCTAGTTCAGCTGAAGGGCAGCAAGTGCAGGAGGCTGAGCGCAGATGTGATGAAAAAATGCCTTCTTCTTCTGCAGTGGGAGACCATCTCTGTACTCAACCAGTAAGTGCTGAGCTCAGGTAAGGTTAATATAAAAAAAAAGGTGATGGTTTTTCCTGAATCAAAGACAGCTAGAGGAGTTTAGGACCTCCTCCAGTCTCCGTTTTCATCTTGCCGTGCCAATGTTCATTCCCGCTCCCTTTGGGGTGGGGGAACTGGGCAGCCTGGCGGGTTGAGCAGCTCCCGGTGGGCTAAGTCCCACACTTAGGTTTTTTTCTTGCATGCCACATGGTAGGTGTGTGGGTTGCTGCCCTCTATAGGCCGTTGGTGTGCTCTGTGCATGCAATAGGGATGTGAATCGTTTTAGGACGATTAAAATTATCGTCCGATAATTTTAATATCGTCTTAAACCGTTATGGAACACAATACAATACAGATTCTAACGATTTATCGTTATAAATCGTTAGAATCGTGAGCCGGCACACTAAAACCCCCTAAACCCACCCCCGACCCTTTAAATTAAATCCCCCACCCTCCCGAACCCCCCCCCCCCAATAACTTAAATAACCTGCGGGTCCAGCGGCGGTCCGGAACGGCAGCGGTCCGGAACGGGCTCCTGCTCCTGAATCTTGTCGTCTTCAGCCGGCGCCATTTTCCAAAATGGCGCCGAAAAATGGCGGCGGCCATAGACGAAAAAGATTGGACGGCAGGAGGTCCTTCCGGACCCCCGCTGGACTTTTGGCAAGTCTCGTGGGGGTCAGGAGGCCCCCCACAAGCTGGCCAAAAGTTCCTGGAGGTCCAGCGGGGGTCAGGGAGCGATTTCCCGCCGCGAATCGTTTTCGTACGGAAAATGGCGCCGGCAGGAGATCGACTGCAGGAGGTCGTTCAGCGAGGGTTCCGGCGCCTCGCTGAACGACCTCCTGCAGTCGATCTCCTGCCGGCGCCATTTTCCGTACGAAAACGATTCGCGGCGGGAAATCGCTCCCTGACCCCCGCTGGACCTCCAGGAACTTTTGGCCAGCTTGTGGGGGGCCTCCTGACCCCCACGAGACTTGCCAAAAGTCCAGCGGGGGTCCGGAAGGACCTCCTGCCGTCCAATCTTTTCGTCTATGGCCGCCGCCATTTTTCGGCGCCATTTTGGAAAATGGCGCCGGCTGAAGACGACAAGATTCAGGAGCAGGAGCCCGTTCCGGACCGCTGCCGTTCCGGACCGCCGCTGGACCCACAGGTTATTTAAGTTATTTGGGGGGGGGTTCGGGAGGGTGGGGGATTTAATTTAAAGGGTCGGGGGTGGGTTTTAGGGGGTTTTAATGTGCCGGTTTTTCGATTTTTAGATTTTTTCGATTTTTTTTACGATTTTTAACGATTTTTCACGATATTTTACCCCCCCCAAACGGCAACAAATCGATTCCCTCCCCCTCCCAGCCGAAATCGATCGTTAAGACGATCGAGGACACGATTCACATCCCTAGCATGCAATGTGCGCTTGGTTTCTGGGCATGCTTTTTACGTGAACAAATTTTTCTCTGTTCCTGCGCTTAACTGGGCGCATAAATTGTGCGTGCGCCTTGCCGCGTTCACTTCTAGGTGCTTATTTTTTGTGCACTTTCCACTTTGAGCATGGGCCGTTCGTCATGGCCTTGCCTGGAGGGACACCAGATCTTGGTTCTCCCTTGACTGGCCCCTCCACTGCAAGGGCAGTTCTGTGAGACTGGCTCTAGTTCCTTCTGGACTTGGTCTGGAACCAGCTGCTTTTTCTTGGGTGGAATTTTTTCATCGCTTCTAAGCTTTTATTCAGGAGCAGTCCTCTGCGTCCCCCATTTCTGTCAGGTTGGACCTTCAGCCGGTGGCTCCTCCTTCTTCCAGTCCAATGCTTAAGCACTGGGGCTCACCTAGGTTCCCTGCAGGTGTTCCCGACAGGAATTCAGAAGGCATTGATGATGAGATTGATCCTGATTCCCTGGAAGATGGGAAAATTCCTCCAGAGCTGGAACTGTATCGAACCATGTTGTGATTCTTTCATAGAGACGAACTGCTGGCCCTGATTTCCCAGACCTTGAAACAGCTGGGCATTCCTGATTCAGAGGCTTTGTCAGAGCCGAGGAAGAATCCCATTTTGGTTACCTTTCGTAAAGCCTCTTGTTTTTTCCTGGTGATGGATGCCATCCAGGAATTAATTGATCTGGAATGGGATGCCCCAGAGGCAAATTTTAAAGTGGACAGGTATTGGAAGGCCTGTACCCCCTAGATCCCGCTGTGAGAGAGCGTTTGCATTTTCCCAAAGTGGATGCTCTGGTATGTGCCATGTCTAAGTGGATGACTATCCCCTTACAGGGAGGAGTGGCCTTGAAGGATATACATAATAGAAGGATTGAGGTTATTCTTAAGCAAACCTTTGAAGCAGTGGCGATGAATTTACAGATTGCCTTCTGTTGCGCCCTAGTGGCGAGGTCTTGTCTACTGCTTTCTCAGGAGGTTGATGAGTCTGGTGGGAAT
Organism: Rhinatrema bivittatum; assembly: GCF_901001135.1. NCBI lineage: Eukaryota > Metazoa > Chordata > Amphibia > Gymnophiona > Rhinatrematidae > Rhinatrema > Rhinatrema bivittatum. The sequence continues at coordinate 381,496,909 of NC_042617.1, forward strand.
TCCAGAGCATTTATGGATCCTGCTGCACCTTTTTAGCAGATGCAGGCTGTGACTTGGTCCAGACTTCAGTCAGAGGAGTGGCTACCATGATAGCAGTCAAGCATCAATTCTGGTTACAAAATTGGTCAGCTGATACAGTTTCCAAGACCAGTCTTACCAAGATGCCCTTTAAAGGCTCGCTCTTGTTTGGGAGTGAGTTGGAGAAACTGGCCAGTAAGTGGGGTGAGTATAAGAAGCAATTGCAGCACCCCTTTGGTATGAGGGGTATGAAGGGTTCCAGGAATTTTCATCCCTACAGAGGGACAACCTTTCAGCAGACTCAGCCTTTTGGGAGGTCTCAGTCTTTTCATCCCGGACAGCCCAAAAGATGAGTGGGCTCAGATGGTGGACCTTCCCGAGCTTCCCAATGAAGGTTTGCTGACCCACCTTCCGGAACAGGAAATAGAGGGATGTCTCTCTTTTATCGGAGGTGGGTCGAGATCACATCAGACCAGTTGGTCCTGGAGGTGAATCATAAAAGGTATGCACTGGAATTTCACAGTATTCCTTGGGATGTGTTCATGGTGTCCCTTTGCCACACCCCAGCAGAAGAAGCAGGTGGTGGAATTCACGTTTCAAATGCTCCTCAAACAGAAGGCTATGGTTCTGGTGCCCACGTCTCAATAAAGTATGGGGCAATATTCCATTTATTTTGTTGTGCCCAAGAAAGAGGGCTCCTTTCATCCCATCTTGGATCTCAAGAGGGTCAACTGTCACTTAAAGGTGACTCATTTTCAAATGGAAACCTTACACTCTGTAATAATAGCGGTGCAGTCAGGAGAATTTCTGATCTCCTTGGATCTGTCAGAAGCTTACCTTCATATTCCCATCCGATTGGAAGACCAACGTTCTCAATCCATTGTGGTGTTGGGGCACCATTATCAGTTTCAGGCATGGCCCTTTGGTCTAGCCACCAGTCCCAGTACATTTTCCAAGATTATGGTGCTGGTAGCAGCAGCCTTGTAAAAAGAAGGAATGCTGGTGCATCCGTATTTGGATGACTGGCTGATTTAAGCTAAATCTCAGGAAGAGAGCCACTTGGTGACACACCAGGTAATCTTCTTATTGCAGGAGCTCAGTTGGGTGGTAAACCTGACCAAGAGCAGCCTTCACCTGTCCCAATTGTTGGAGTATCTTGGGGACTGGTTCAACATGGGACAGGACTGAGTTTTCCTATTGGAATTCAGATCCAAAGATTGATGTCTCGAGTGCACCATTTTACGAACACCAATACGTCCGACAGTGTGGACCTACCTACAGGTACTCAGCTTGATGGAAGCTACTCTGGAAGTGGTGCCATGGGCAAGGGCACATATGCATCTCCTTCAGCACTCTCTACTATCTCATTGGAACCCACAGTCTCAGGAGTATGTGGTTCAGCTCTACTTGCCAGTGGAAATCTGCTCCAACCTACAGTGGTGGTTGCAGGAGGATCATCTAAGAAAGGGAGCTCCCTTGTTCTCTCCAGCCTGGTTGGTCACTCACAACAGATGTGAGTCTTCACAGTTTGGGGGCTCACTGTCTGGAGTTAATGGCCCAGGGGCTCTGTAATGCCAAAGAATCCCGCTGGAATATCAATCGCCTGGAGTCCCAAGTGGTACGGCTAGCATGTTTTCAGTTCAGTCACAGGCTGCGGAATCAAGCAGTTTGCGTGATGTCGGACAATGCGACAACAGCGGCTTATATCAATCACCAGGGAGGAACCAAGAGCCAGCAATTGTCACAGGAAATAGAACAACTGATGGAATGGGAAGAAGGTCATCTGCAGATTATTTTGGCTTCTCACGTTACAGGAAAAGATAACATAAGAGTGGACTTTTTCAGCAGGTAAAGTCTGGACCCAGGAGAGTAGGTGCTGTCAGCCACGGTGTTTCAGCTGATTATGGATTCTTGGTGCCTTCCATTCCTAGATCTGCTGGTGGCTACTCGAAATGCGAAGGTTCCTTGCTTCTACAATCATAGGAGCGATCCATTCAGGTCTGGTCAGAAGACAGATTGCTTTGTCCCTTTCCTCCATGGCCCTTGCTGAGCAGGATAATTCATAAGATCAAAGGCCACAGGGGTCTAGTACTCCTGGTGGCACTGGACTGAGTGGTATGTGGATTTGCAATTACTCCAGGTGGAGGCCCCCCTTTTTCTTTCACCGCATTTGGATCTGCTTCAGCAGGGACTGGTTCTTCATGAGGATCCAACTTGATTCTGTCTTATGGTCTTGCCCTTGAGAGGGCTCACCTGTTAAAGCATGGTTAGGTTAGTCCTCTGCGGTGATTATCACTTTACTCTGCGCTCACAAGTTCTCCAAGTCCTTGGCTTATGTGTGGGTCTGGAGATTTTTTGAGGCCTGGTGTGAGGAGAGGGATGCTCTTCCTCATTTAGGTAAGATCCCTCTCATTCTGGATTTTTTACAGAATGGATTGAATAAAGGCTTGGCCCTTAATTCCTTGAAGGTACAGGTTGTGGCTCTTGTCTGTTTCAGGGGCCTGGTGAATGGTATTTCCTTGTCATCTTAACCTGATGTGGCCCATTTTTTTGACGGGAGTGAAGCATCTTAGGCCTCCCGTGAGGTTGTCAGTTCCATTGTGGAGTCTTAGGGGGTCATTTATCAAAGTGCTATATGGCATTTTTGCATGCGAAAAGCACCTTTAATGCATGCGAAAACACCATAACGCATGGTACGATGCAAATTAGGAAAAGGGGAGGAGTTTGGTATGGGATTTCTGGCCAAGTGGGCCATATTGCACAGTTTTAATGTGGATTTTAACTACACCTTTTTCATTTGCATGCAGGCTTTGTCACACTTTGTGATGTTTTTGCAAATAGCATCGAGAGAGAGAGAGAGGGAGAGAGAGAGACTAGATTGAGAGAACATTGCACAAATCTCATCTTTGGGTGAGTTTCCTCACTCTGAAGGTCATCAAATCTTCACAAGAGTACACTGTTCTGTTCATACGTCACACGCTGCATGTCAAAGTGGCCCCTAACCCCTACACTAATACCTAAATCTCACGTCGAGTAGCTAGGTGGGCCTCCTATAGAGGTATAAATACCTACCTAGTATGAGGCCCTTATAGCTAGTCTCTCTTCCTCTCTCTCTCTCTCCCCCCCCCCCCCCCCACAGTGGTTGTAGGTAGGAATTGCAACAATTGTGGTACTTACTGCAAAATGCAAAAACGTTATCACAATCTGCGGTAATACCTATGCTAAGATAGTGTACTTTGCGATAAACATCCTATTACCATTAAACACAGCCCTTTTCCTATCACATGCAATATTTAGTGCATTTTGATAAATCCAGGACTTAATTTGGTGCTAGACTTTTTGGCAGGCCCTACATTCCAACCTCTGTGTAGCCGCTCGTATCTTATAAAATCCAGGATTGGCGCGCGCAAGGCTGCTGATTTTGGGCAGCCTGCACGCGCTGAGCCGCGCAGCCTGCCTCCGTTCCCTCCGAGGCCACTCCAAAATCGGAGCGGCCTCGGAGGGAACTTTATTTCGCCCTCCCCTCACCTTCCCCTACCTAACCCACACCCCCGGCCCTATCTAAACCCCCCCCCTACCTTTATCCATGGATTTACGCCTACCGGAGGCAGACGTAAATCCGCGCATGCCAGTGGCCTGCTGGCGCGCCAAGACCCGACCTGGGGCTGTTCCGGAGGGCGCGGCCATGCCCCCGGAACGCCCCCGGGCCGGCGCCACGCCCCCGGGCCCGCCCCCAAACGCCGCATCACACCCCGAGACACCGCGTCATTTGGCGACACCCCAACATGCCCCTTTTAAAAAGCCCCAGGACTTACTCGCATCCTGGGGCTCTGCGTGCGCCAGCGGCCTATGCAAAATAGGGGCGCCGGTGCGTGAGGGCCCTGCTCGCGTAAATCCAGCCGGATTTACGTGGGCAGGGCATTTAAAATCCGCCCGTTAGTGTAGACAGAAGGACTCAGCTTCCTGCCCTTGGCTGCCACATGAGTGTATCAATAGTCCTCCTGTGGAGCTCTGGGACCCAAGGGATTACTGATAAGTGTTCATCCAGTCCCTAGATTGGGGTACCTAGAATCTTATGTGACTTCAGTGTTTATGGTTGGTTGAGTACAGTTCTAGTTATTTGTTTTTAATCAAGTTTTGTCCACAGTTGCTTTTGTAGAGAATACTGGCAGGTTGGGGTCACTGCAGAGCTATATATATTGTGACATCAGCTTGCTCTGTCTCCATCTGCTGGCAGGGGGGCATAAACCTACTGGTTCTGAGTCCATCTCTCTCCACTAAGGAAAACAAAATCATGAGTGATAACAGTGGTAATAATTCCAAAATAAACAATGTGATTTACAAATATAATCAAATAAGTCTTCGAGAAAGTCACCCAAATAACTATTTTATAATTACTATAATTACAATACCAGTCAGACTACAGAGTGTGTGCACAGAAATTTAGATATTTGCATATATTAGGAATCTCAGAGAAATTATGTAAACAAAAAGTAATGTTTTGCAAATTATGTTTGCAAGAGTAATACAACAGAACTTATTGACAAGTTGGTCAAAACTGCTTCTTGTAGATCAATGGGTGGGAAGGTGAGATGAAAAGTCTGTTCCCATGCTTGGTTCTTGAGAGATGATGACAACTCAGAACTTCCTTTGACTTGTTTCATTTTTTATATCTTTTCAGCAGCATGTCTTTAACAATCACAGGCTATGTCATCTCTGTCATGCCGGGTGCTCTCTGGAGCGAGTTACTGTGACTTTCCACTTGTGGCTTTGCAAAGAGATGTGTCTGCTAAAAAGGTAGAATGACAGGAGAATAGCTTTGCATTGTTTGCACACTCATGGGAGCTGTTGATATAGTTTTTTTTCCATAGCATCAGCATTTTGTACTACTCCATCTTGATTAGCAAGAGTTCCATATTTGGCCATAGAATTGTGCCTGACACCGTCTCCATGCAATACATAATACAACAGAACCAAAACTGACCACCACAGTAATAGTGGAAGGCTCATGGCTTTGTAACTCTCTAGAGATCAGTTCTGATTAACCTGAAATCCTAAAGAAATAAGATAAAAATGCTGGGACAAAGGATAAAAAAAAAACCCACACTCATTACAGACCCCTGGGGAACTTCAATAATCATAAGAACATAAGAAGTGCCATGCTGGGTAGACCAAAATCCATCGAACCCAGCCTTCTCTCTCCTACAGCAGCCAGTCCTGGTCACAAGAATCCGTCAGAGCCCCATTAGTTGATCTATTTCTTGTAACTCACTCCCATGAATAAGAGCTGGCTTTCCAAGTCTATCAGGTCAGGGCCAGTGGAAGCAAGAGGCGAACTAGGCGTTCGCCTAGGGCGCCGAGCATTAGGGGGTGCCTAACCGCCGATGGCAGCTGGTGGACCTCATCCCAGTGGCAGCTGAGCGGTGAACTACTGCTGTGCTGTGTGCCGGATATACACAGCAAGAAGATCAGCGGGGCTGTGGTGGAGCTCACGTCACCACGGCTCAAAGAAAAAGGTAGTGTCTAAACATGCAGGTGCTCCTCCTCCTTCCTGCATGCGCGGCCCCAGAAGAAAAATGTTGCCGGAGCCGCGTGGGCAGGAAGTAGGAGGAGCATTAGCCACGTGCAGAAGAGGAGCAGCGCGGCCCGAGAAGACCAGGGTCGCTGCAGAGCCCATCCTGTGGCGACCCATGAAGAGGAGGTCCAGAGGTGAGAGATAGGCTGAGGGTCTGTAGAGTGTTTATGTGTGCGTGTATGAGATGAGTTGAGAGATTGTGTGCAGGAGTGAGTTGAGAGACTGTGTGTAGGAGTGAAGACCTGAATGTTTGCAGAGACAGCATGTGAGAGCCTCTGTGTGTGTGAGAGAGACAGCATGTGACAGTGAGAACCGGTTGCAGTAATGAAAACCGACACCAATAAACTCGGCATCGGTTTTCATAACTGGCTGTAGCACCTCCTTGCTAGTGCGACCCCTAATTTGCATATTGCATGGCACCCCCCTTGCGGGTGCCATGTGTACATTAAGAAAGTGGGCGCTGAATGGTCAGCGCCCACTTCCCGCGAATAATATTGCATTGGCCCCAATGTTTCTTCCTCGAAAGATTCAAATGCACTTTCAAACAGTCTGTACATACTAGAAGAAGAATAGACAGAGCAGTGATTCGCTGTTTAGAACAATGCTTCACTCTGATTTGTTCCCTTACGCTATCAGCCTGGTTTCCTTACCAACAGATCCAGGTTACTCTCTGACCTCACTCATGAGTCATAGGCACAAAGTATGGTTTCTATGGAAATTCCCACATGACCAGCCACAGACAGGGTCTATTCTTTACAATGCACTTGAATGTAGCCAATGCTTTTCTATGGGAAACGTAAATGAATGAAACTAAATGACATATGTTTCATTCGTGGGATGTTCCCATTTTTATTCATAGGCTCATGAATGAAATGATTTAGAGTAATGTATTATGGAATGTACATTCTAATTAAAAACTGTTAGGGCAAGAGCTAAGTGCAGTGGTACTTTTACCAACAGATTTTGCACAAGTTCTCAAAAAGAAAAGATGAACATACTTTCCTTCTGAAGAATACTCAAAGAAAAAATACTCACAGAGATTTACATCTGCCTTTCTTAGCTAAAACAATGCATGTAGTTTTGAAAATCCAAACCTATATGTGGTGTTACCTCTCCTAACCTTCTCCTTCTTCCACAAAAATGTGGGTAAAAGTAGGTGCACTGTGGGCAGTTTTCAAATAGCTCTTTTATAGCCAGATTTATCAAACTGTGATGGGGCTATAACTCATGTTAAACAGCGTATATCATATGCATTAGCCTTATTGCAGTGATATCTTGCAATATTCGTGATATTGTGCTATGTCTCCTGAAACCAATCTCTATTACAATGAGTTGCTTTGCATTGCATTTGCATACATTAATTTTGCAAATCTATGCAAAGCAGTTAATGCATAACTAATCTTATATAAATAAAATAATGCTGCAGACAGAAAGTTTGTCAGCCATGTTATTTTATCTATACCTTTGCTGAAAATATTATTCTACCTCGGGCACCAAGTCCCATGCTCCCATTTTAAAATTAATGGGCCATGGGGCCCAACATGAGACCCAAAACACAGACCAAAAGCCATTGGGGTCTAGACTGTCCTGTCCCTCCCAGGGCTGCCATTCAAGGTGACCGCACAGAAACATTTTTAAAAATAGAAGAAGTCCTCAGTGCAACAAGAATCCACCACCTGCCCAAACTCCCTCACCATTCAAGCAAATTCCTCCCAACCCAGTAGCTTCCTACTACTTTGGGAGGGGTCATATTGAGCCACATGTTTTGGGGGAGAGGGTAGTGTCCTAAGGCCTCGGGCATCGGGCCGTACGCTGCCCTCGAAGTCCTCTTTTCATATTTTTTTCAACCACACGCATGTAGAAGACAAGAAGAGGGTGTTATTTGAAATGCGTGTGGCTGAAAAAAAATATGAAAAGAGGACTTCGAGTGCAGCTTACAGCCCGATGCCCGGGGCCTTAGGACACTACCCTCTCCCCCAAACTCACACTACGTCATTGCCTCTACGTCTTCTTTTAGGACCTGAGGTATTAATGTTTTACTTTGATTTTGCCTGTTCTCATGATTTGTCCTTGTTTTCTTTTTCATTAAGACTTGTTTTCCAGTGTTTTATTTAAAGGACATCTTTTGTACTCTAATAGCCTTTTTTTTACAGCACTATTTAGTTTTGTTGGTAGTGTTTTGGTCTCTACCAGGTTTAATTTGTGGAATGCATTTTTTCTGGGTTTTCAAGATTGTGTTCTTAAATAATCTCAATGCATCAAGCAGATTTTTAATCCTTCTAACTGCTCCTTTTGTTCTTCTAATTTACTCATTTTATCAAAGTCTTCCTTTTCAAAGTTAAATGCTATTGTGTTAGATTTAATTATCATTCTCCCTCCAGTAATTATGTCAAATTTAATTGTGTTATGCTCACAACAGCAGAGCACCTTTATCATTGTTATCTCTTTCACCAAGTCCTGTATTCTATAAAATCCTAAACTAGTACTATTATTTTTTTTAAATCTTATTTCCACACAGTTTGCCTGACTGGTCTTTCTAGGATTCAAATCAGCAACTTTGGGGGGGTGGGGGCTTAGAAATGGTGCTTTAGTCACGTCAAACTGCTTAACTTCTCTTTCCAGTTCCTGCCTGCCACCTATTTCCCAGCAGTGAGCCCTAACAGGGACCCCATCCTATCAGCTGACCGCACCATGGCCGTGGACTCTGAAAGCATTGCACGCTCTTTACCCTTCTCTGAACTATCATTCTTTCAATGACCTTGCATTAGTTTAGCCTTCGGAACTGAGTACAATACAAAGGCAATGAATCCCTGTCCACCGGGATATGTTGCAGAGGCCACTATTGTGGCAATACTTGCAAGTCAAAGAATCAGCACTGAGAATAAAACCTTGCAGGAGATTTCCCTCAAGTGCTTCTGAAATTGAATGACAAGGGCTCTTCTGTCACTCAAGCATGCCACCTAGGATTGGAGAGAGGGGTGTTATAAAAAGAAGAAAAACTGTGGTGGGAAAAGAAACATATAAATGTTTAACTTTAAGACTAATATCTTAAAAGGCATGCAAATCAGATTTAAGGTGAGTGAGTTTCCATCCGACTCACAGCCTTTATTCTACCTGAGCCTAATGCAATCCTAATGATTATGCTTGCTTTAGGTATTAACTAAAGGGTTTATTTACTAAGGTAAGGCTAATGTGTGTTACTGCACATTATTAGTGAATAGTCCGAATTAATAGTGGGAGCCAAGTTAAATGTGTACATAAACACACATTGGGGTGAATTTTAAAAGAGTTCCTTGGGTTAAAAGCCCCATATACATGAATATATGGGCTGAGCATGAGCAACTCTTATTTTAAGACCGACAAATTATGGGGCAGATTTTAAATACTTGCGTGATCGCGTACTTTTGTTCGCGCACCAGGCGCGAACAAAAGTACGTTGGATTTTACAAGATACGCGCGTAGCCGCACGTATCTTATAAAATCCGGGGTCGGCGCGCGCAAGGGGGTGCACATTTGTGCAACCTGCGCGCGCCGAGCCCAGCACGGCCTGCCTGTTCCCTCCGAGGCCGCTCCGAAATCGGAGCGGCCTCGGAGGGAACTTTCTTTCGCCCTCCCCTCACCTTCCCCTCCCTTCCCCTACCTAACCCCCCCCCCGGCCCTATCTAAACCCCCCCCTAACTTTGCGTGCGTCGGCCGGCAGCCCCGCTCCGTCCTCCGGTTCTGGGGGCTGGTCCGGAGGCCTGCGCCACACCCCCGGGCCCTCCCCCGAAACGCCACAGCACGCCCCCGAAACGCCACATCGTTTCGGGAATGCCCCCGGACACGCCCCCGAAACACCACATTGTTTCGGGAACGCCCCCGGACACGCCCCCTCCCTCCCCTTTTCGAAAGCCCCGGGACTTATGCGCGTCCCGGGGTTTTACGCTCGCTGACGGCCTATGCAAAATAGGAGCGCCGGCGCGCGAGGGACCTGCGCGCGTAAATCCAGAAGGATTTACGCGCGCGGGCCTTTTAAAATCCACCCCTATGTGTTTACATGCACGTGCGTGCAACAGAGTGCAGAGGGAAAAGGGACAGATTTGGGGGCGGAGAAAGGGCATTCTGGGGCGGAGCCAAAATGTATGAGCATAAATCCCAATTTTAAATCTGGCAAATGCAGCAAACAATGGGCTTTTATCTGAGCAAATTTACTTCTGCTCTTTTTCAGGTATAAGTCAGAATAAAACTTGTTATAGCCAAAAACTAACTGGGTGAGAGGTCTGGGTAAACTGCATGGAGGCCAAAGAACAAGGGTCTTCATGACCTAGAGACAGACTGGGAAAACTGGTGGACTAAATGGTCAAACTGGTTATTTCCTTCACACACTCATGTTTTAAAATGTGCGCTAGTGTGTGTAATAGTCATCAAATCCTAAGGCAAGATATTATAATAATGTTTCCTGCTTAAAATAAGGAGCACACATATGCTTGCTAGGCTTATTTTAAATTGTACGCATGCACTTGCGTGGATGATTTAAAATTCCAGCATATGTGAGCTCATGCCCACATACACTCTTATGTGGACACACATATGCTCGTTTTAAAGTTACCGTCCCTGTATGCATGCCACACCCTAGTAAATAGAACCCTAAATTATCTAAAACAATGACTTTTTTTTATTATTTCTGTTGGAAAGATCTCCTGGGGATGTCAATTTCAGTGTTGGTTAAAATTTCAACTAAAAGTAAAAGAACATGTAAATTGAGTCTTTTTGCTACTGCAGTCAGAAAGTTATTTTGTTTTACTTATTGATTTTTAGAAAAATTGTATCCAACAGGTTCCACCATGGTTTAATAAGGCATGTCTATAGCTTAGAAGGATGCAACTTATTCAGCAAACCAGTTTGCATTTCAGACTAGTGTCATGATAATGTGTAAAAATACAAAACAGATAATGTAAACTAATGAAGAATAAAATACATAGATGTATGATGTCAAGAAGTGACAAGCATTAGTACAGTACCTTCTATTCGCCTTCCTTACAGAAAGGCGAATAGAAGGTCATGTGTTTTTTTTTCTCTTTCGATTCACAGTTTTATTAGCCTCCTTGTTCTATAATTGCCCGATTGCTCTGGTCCATTGTTGTAATTAAATTGCTAGATCATTTTCACTTTACAACCCACTGGACACCTTGAAAGTTCAACTTCTTGCACACTTTGGCATAGTTTAGTTCTTTCGGTTGCTAAATTACAGTTCACTGCCTTTTGGGATTAGCGGGGAACATGGATTGCTCTCAAAGCAAAGCAAGAACACAGCTCAGTTACAGACCCTGACAAATGTTCCATTTCTTCAGACACGGGTGCTTTCTATTTCAGAGGCAGGAAGTGCATTTGTTGATACCAAACTTGCTATGGGAATTGCTTGTATTTAATAGAGTAAATGCTAAAGTGAAAATTCATATAAATGGAAACCTCTGTGACCAGTGTCCACAGTTGCCCCAGGCAAGTCTAATTGATGTATTGCTGCTTTCAAAAGACTGTTATATTCCCTTCATTTTTCCAATGTGTTAGGTTAAATTTAGTTTTAAACAAGTCATTTGTAGCTCTCCAATAATTCTGTTCCTTTTTTACTTTGGCATTCTTTGAGGTCGCATTGCGAAATTTACTTCTAGCACTTAAAATAAGTCACCAATCTATTCCTTTATTGAATCGGGCAGCATAAAGTCTATGGCTTTTTAAAAAATCTGAATATTATTTGAATGAATATTAATATTGACTATGAAAATGTTTACTTTGATATTTCAATGAATTCTTAAGTGGTGAATGTTCTGCCATCTATACCTAAAAACCTTCAAAAAAGATCTAAAAACATGGATTTTCACCAAAGCATACCAACTCACCCAATGAACATCACAACGTCAACACCTTCCGGTCTAACCTGAAGAAAAATGAAGCTCAACACAAGTATGGATTATAACAAAGAATAGAAACGTGAAAAAAAACAAACTGAACAGCAACTAACCTGTTTATGATATCCTTATGTTAATCTTTTGAACCTTTTTGAAACCCTTGTTATCCTCCTTAACCTTATAACCTTTGTATTTTTTGTAAACTGTTATGATGGTGAAACCGAATGACGGTATATAAAACTCGATAGATAAATAAATAAATAAATAAATAAATAAATAAAACCTAATGTCAATGGCTATTAGAAAATAACCTGGAACTCAGTTCAAATACAGGTATGTGCATAAGCCAGTTTTGCACATACTCTTATGTGAGGTGAAGAGAGGCGGAGCTAAAACTTAGGCACATGCTTTTGGATTTTAAAAAGTATAAACGTCAGTTTACCTGCACGAGCCATGCTGTCTGAAAAAGGAGATTTAATTTTGTGTTATTCTGTCCACATAGCAGGGCGATGACCTGTTAATTTTCAAGAGTGATCATAGGAGTACGAGCTCACTTTGAAAATGAGGGGCTAATGTCTGTACATGGTTACAAAATTATCCTCTAAATATATGGCTAGGAGTGCTGGCATTGTTTTATTTTCCAAAATCAATTTAGCAATGAAATTTAAAATTTAGACAGTTAAGTGTGTTACTTATTTAAACAGTAAACATTCAACAAAGGTTTGAACTTAACCAGGCAGGCACAATAAATAGTAGGGATGTGCAGACCAAAAGTTTAAGTTCATAAGTCCATAAGTCGAAAGGGGGTCCCATTTGCGGTCAATATGGACATATGGAGAATTCCATAAGTTGAGTCTATGTCCATATGTGCAAATAAAAATTTAAACCCCTAACCCGCCTTAATCCCGCCCCCCCCCCCCCCAAGACTTACCAAAACTCCCTGGTGGTCCAGCGGGGTCAGGACGCCATTCCTGAACTCCTTTGCAAGGAGCACGTGACGTCGGCGTCACGTGATTCCCCTCGGGTTCGCTCCCGGACCCCTCGTTGGGCTCAAAAGGAACTTTTGGCCAGCTTGGGGGGGGCCTCCTGACCCCCCCAAGCTGGCCAAAAGTGCCTTTTGGGCCCAACGAGGGGTCCCGGAGCGAACCCGAGGGGAATCACGTGACGCCGCATCACGCCGACGTCACGCCGACGTCACGTGATTCCCCTCGGGTTCGCTCCCGGACCCCTCGTTGGGCCCAAAAGGCACTTTTGGCCAGCTTGGGGGGGTCAGGAGGCCCTCCCAAGCTGGCCAAAAGTGCCGTTTGGGCCCAACGAGGGGTCCGGGAGCGGAACTGCGATGGACCACGTGACGTCGGCGTCACGTCCGAGTGACGCCGACGTCACATGATTCCCCACGCGTCCGCTCCCGGACCCTCACGGAACTTTTGGCCAGCTTGGGGAGTTTTGGTAAGTCTTGGGGGGGGGGATTAAGGAGGGTGAGGGGTTTAAATTTTTATTTAGATCAACAATCGCGATTTCCAACGTATTCAACATAGCTATGTTGAATAAGTTGGAAATCCGATCGTTTACGCCTCATCATTTTTTTAAGTTAAAAAAAAAAAAAAAGTTGCGTTTTCCATTTAAGTTCAAAACGAATGCACACCCCTAATAAATAGTGTTTCAGTTATCAAGAGTTAAAAAAATGCCTTGCAGAAATACAACTAATGCAACAAACATAAATGGCAGTCAGATGAATGTCCCATACAATGATTCCTCATCTAGCCCACAATATGTAACTCACTAAACTTAGGGGTAATTTTGTAACTCTGCATAAGTTAGATGTCAAATACATGTAGAAGTTACAATCTTTTTCAAAGTGAATTTATGGATGCAAGTTTGCTTTGGAAATTATTCCACCAAAACTACCTACACATTCCTTGTAAAACTGTGCAAGCGGTTCCTGGCTTACAGAGGGGGCCAAAGCAGTCTGGATTCTGGGCCTTTTCTTCACAGGATAATTTTATTATTTACAGCTGAACAGAAAACTGGCAAAAAGGTGTGCTTTCCTCATCATCTTTCACAAATAAACAATCTTGGTGTAGGAGCTGCCTTCTTCTCTTCCTCAGGGATTATTTGTTTCTTCCCAGGCATGAGCTTTTATTCCTCTTCTGGGTATCTTTCAAGGTGGGGAAGGCTAGAAATCTGGAACTGGTTCTTTAAAGTGTTCTGAGAGATTCTCCTATATACCCCTTCACAAACCCTCCCCTTCAGTTCAACCATCTAGCTGAGCACCTGTCTTTACCAGGGGTAGCTCTCAGGGCAGGAAAGCTCCATTCCTATTTTCCCACTCTGAACTGTACCAGTCCATTTCTTCTTCTAATAGAGGGTAGAGTTGGGATGCAGATCCCTAAACTAGAGAGTACTAGCTGCACACATCCCCAGCCAAACTTAGGGGAACCATCTTCCATTTTCTCAGGTTACCCTCCTCCATACATTTTGGAGAAGCAATTAAAGGTACCTGGGGTGCCCACATCCCTTATTCACCATAGTAAGCCTATCTAGAATGGCTTCTGGATGCCTGGATGCCTTTCCTTGGAGGTGTTGCCATTGGGTATTGGATGTTTTGCTATTCCTCACATATAATTCTGAGGTTTCTCCAGGAGAGATCTCTGGAAAAGACTCTTATTCAGACACAGCACATTCACTCCAGTGGACAGCACCATTTTGATGTATGGCATTGCTGTACATCATAATGACTTCATCCACTGAGGTGAATGTGCCAGAGTTGATTAACTCCTAAGTAACCCCAGCGGATAGTGTCAGAAGAAAGAAGACAATGATGCGGGAGCAGCAGCAAAGCCTGGACTCTGGGCCTGAGTATAACCTGATGCTAAAGCCCAGGCGTTGGGACCTGGCCTCCAGGCCAGGCCTAGCCCTAGCATCCTGATCCAGCCTTTGGGCCAGCAGATGGCATGGGGCCTGGGTATGGACTCTGGCCTAGGCTGAGGCCCAGGCTTCAGGATCTGGTATTTGGGCCAGGTCGCACCATCAAGCCAAGGTCCGTGCTATGGCCTTGGCCGAGGCACATGTGTCGGGACCCAGCCTTCAGACTAGGTCACAGCATCAGGCCTGGGTCCATGCCAAGGCCCCAGTGTCAGAACCAGGCCTCCAGGCTTGGTCAATTTGTCTGGCCTAGGCTTGGGCTCAAGCTTAGGCCCAGACTGGGACCTGAGGTCCAGCCTTGTGGGGAAACCCCTGATGGATCAGGTAAGAGACCCCGGCATCGCACTCAGGCCTAGGTTGTGGCCCATACTTTGGGCCTCAGCCTATTTGCTAGGCAAGGCCCCAGCTTCAGGTCTAGGCCTAGGCCAAGGTGCCGGTGTCAAGCTAAGGCATAGGCCATGGCCCCTACTTTGGGCCTCGGCCTGTGCCTTAGGCAAGGCCCTGGCTTTGGGCCTAGAGTGAGGCCCGATGCTTTTGTTTCATTCAGGGGGCCCTCTAATTCGGTTTGGGGCTCCCTGAATTAAACAAATTGCCTTATTCATCTTGTTTTTTAATTAATTTGAAGCAAATGCACATCCCTATCTCATACCCTTTCTGGCTTTGACTGGGCTTGGTATAAGGTATCAGCATCACCTAAGAGAGTTTCAAGGATAAGCTTCAAATGCTGGTATACCCACAGCGACATAAAGGTGTACAAACTATCTAAAAATTGCTCCAGGAGAATTAAATTGGCCACCTCTGTACCAATCTTCCCTTCAGGTTGTAGTCATTTCCATCCTACATTTGGGATGGCAGGCTCCCCACCAGAACTCTTCTCGGTACACTTCTGGAGTACACCCTGTACCTTCAAGAATGGCAGTTTTAACTTCTGCATAGATGGCCCCTTTGACTGGATTAGCAGCCTGGAAGGCAACCTGACTACTGACTGTCAATAAATTGCCCAGATAGGTGGTGCAAGTAGCATCTGGCCGTTCTGCCAATGCGCAGTTCATTCAAAGTTGACTAGGAAATAGTCTAGTTCTTCTAGGTCTAGTTATCATGATAGTAAAAGGGGTGTTTTGTTAGGTTGATTGTGCATCCAGGAGTTCACAGATCCTATAATTCTATCCAATTCATCTCTTTTAAATTTCTGGAACCTCATGAATTTCACATGTTTCAAAATCATATTCTTTTGTGGCAGTGTTATATTGATAATGTGCTCATGTTATGGACTAGTTCAACTGAAGAACTTCAGGACTTTTTCCTCTGGCTAAATATGTGTGATCAGAACCTTCAATTTTCATATCACTGATCAACATATTGCTTTTTTAGACATCATCAACAGATTCATCAATGGTTATATTGAATTTTCAATTTTTAGGAAAACAATGCACCGCAATATTCTTCTCCCCTTTGACAGCTGTCATTCATATCATCAGAAATATAATTTGCCAATGGGGCGGTTTCTACAATTGCGGAGAATCTGATCATAGGTATCTGAATATAAAATTCAAGCACAACAAATAGTTTCCAGATTTTTGGACAGAGGTTACCTGATATATCATGTCTGAAAAGGGATAGAAACAGGCTTTATTTGCAAACTGTGAATTACTGTTTACGTTGCAGCGCAGAGAACCTCCTCAGAGACCTCTTTGCATCATTCGTTTTTCAGCATAAGCTAATGTAATTTGTTGCATAGTTTTAGAATGTTGGCTTGTACATGTGGTTCATCCTATATTCACTTCACCATCTCCCAAAAAAGAAGTGAGATCTTTGGGGGTGATCATAAATAAGATTGTATCTATGGAAAAACAAGTAACCAGTGTTTTATGCCAAACATATGGGCAATTGAAAACTGTAAAGCAGTTACATCCATTTTTAGATTTCCAGGCAATGAAAGCAGTGTTGTGTGCATAGATTACTGCAATATTCTGTGCTTGGGTGCACCTGGAAAACTAATACGTAAACTTCAAACAATCTAGAATACTACTGCACGTATAATTACAGGGTGGACCAGGAAAACGTCAGCCGGGCCCCTTTTATTCCAACTTCACTGTCTCCTGATCTCTTTCCATTGCAAATTAAAAGATACTTACCATAAGGACTCTTTGTTTTAACAGAGCCTGGAGGAGAAACTATAACCCACAAAAACTCAATTTCTTAAAATAGGAATTTGAAGTTTGAATACAAATTTGGGATACAGCTAGAACAAACTAAAGTAATACTTATCTGACTGAGTTGAATCCAGCTTGAGGTTCTGCCAGAAAGAGAATATAATTATTAATATTGATTTAGTGCTGCTATATGTAAAAGAATAGTTTGAAAGCATTTATATTCTAAATATTTGTTTAATTGCTGATTATTTTAACAGAAGAATAAGATTAATTTTTCTTGAAATATTTTTTCACAAATACGTATGGAAATAATTTGAATATTTGTTATTGTTTGTTGCAATTCTTAATCCTTTTCTTTCTAGTAAAAATACATTTGTTAAACTGGTTACTCAGGAATTGGTTTTTTTAGAGATACTTCAATATAACATCCTCCCTCACGACAGTTATCCTAACTTTATACCTGCTTCCCAACCCTACCCTGGGAGACTTTGCTGGATGGCTTTTGAACCCCATTTCTGCAACAGAGACCCAGGTGGGTAGAGAGCATAGAACAGTACACCCTGTGAGGTTCCATCTAGAGACTTGCAACACAGAAACATTTAATACCCCACCAGCCTCACCCATGAGAGTGGGAGAAAGTCTCTGCCACAGGGAAATGCAGTTAGATCCTGAAGAAGATTTTTTGAAACATCGATGTTGAGATCTGCTTGGACTACAGTGCACTTGATGACACTTTCAAGAAGCTAAGTATTTTTGAGAATTTATGCTATTTAAGAACATAAGAATATAAAAAACTGCCATGCTGGGTCAGACCAAGGGTCCATCCATAAAGCCCAGGATCCTGTTTCCAACAGAAGCCAAACCAGGCCACAAGAACCTGGCAATTATCCAAACACTAAGAAGATCCCATGCTACTGATGCAATTAATAGCAGTGGCTATTCCCTAAGTAAACTTGAATAATAGCCGTTAATGGACTTCTCCTCCAAGAACTTATCCAAATCTTTTTTGAACCCAACTACACTAACTGCACTAACCACATCCTCTGGCAACAAATTCCAGAGCTTTATTGTGTGTTGAGTGAAAAAGAATTTTCTACGATTAGTCTTAAATGTGTTACTTGCTAACTTCATGGAATGCCCCCTAGACCTTCTATTATCCGAAAGTGTAAATAACCGATTCACATCTACTCGTTCAAGACCTCTCATGATCTTAAAGTCCTCTATCATATCCCCCCTCAGCCATCTCTTTTCCAAGCTGAACAGCCCCAACCTCTTCAGCCTTTCCTCGTAGGGGAGCTGTTCCATCCCCTTTATTATGTTGGTTGCCCTTCTCTGTACCTTCTCCATCGCAACTATATCTTTGAGATATGGCGACCAGAATTGTACACAGTATTCAAGATATGGCCTCACCATGGAGCGATATAGAGGCATTATGACATTTTCTGTTTTATTAACCATTCCCTTCCTAATAATTCCTAACATTCTGTTTGCTTTTTTGACTACTGCAGCACACTGAGCTGACGATTTTAAAATATTATCCACTATGATGCCTAGATCTTTTTCCTGGGTGGTAGCTCCTAATATGTAACCTAACATTGTGTAACTACAGTAAGGATTATTTTTCCCAATATACAACACCTTGTACTTGTCCACATTAAATTTCATCTGCCATTTGGATGCCCAATCTTCTAGTCTTGCAAGGTCCTCCTGTAATGTATCACAATTTGCTTGTGATTTAACTACTCTGAATAATTTTGTATCATCCGCAAATTTGATAACCTCACTCGTCTTATTCCTTTCCAGATCATTTATATATATATTGAAAAGCACCTGTCCAAGTACAGATCCCTGAGGCACTCCACTGTTTAACCTTTTCCACTGAGAAAATTGACCATTTAATCCTACTCTCTGTTTCCTGTCTTTTAACCAGTTTGTAATCCACAAAAAGACATCGCCTCCTATCCCATGACTTTTTAGTTTTCTTAGAAGCCTCTCATGAGGGACTTTGTCAAACACCTTCTGAAAATCCAAATACACTACATCTACCAGTTCACCTTTATCCACATGTTTATTAACGCCTTCAAAAAAATGAAGCAGATTTGTTAGGCAAGACTTCCCTTGGGTAAATCCATGTTAACTGTGTTCCATTAAACCATGTCTTTCTATATGCTCTACGATTTTGAGCTTGAGAATAGTTTCCACTATTTTTCAGGGCAATGAAGTCAGGCTCACTGGTCTAGAGTTACCCCGATCGCCCCTGGAGCCTTTTTCAAATATTGGGGTTACATTGGCCACCCTCCAGTCTTCAGGTACAAAGGATGATTTTAATGATAGGTTACAATTTTTAACTAATAGATCAGAAATTTCATTTTTGAGTTCCTTCAGTACCCTAGGATGCATACCATCCGGTCCAGGTGATTTGCTACTGTTTAGTTTGTCAATCTGGCCTACTACATCTTCCAGGTTCATTTGTGACTAACATTTGTGGCATGGTCTAAAAATAGTACAAACACCACAAGTGCAGTAAATTTTTCATAGTCCAAATAATCTTCAAAAGAAGGCTTTATTAATTCAATAGCGGCTTTATTAATTCAATAGTGGCAACTCCACTGTTTTAAGATACAACTCTTTCAAAGGGTCCCCTGTCACAGACCACATGTTTCGCCAAAAGCTACGTTGGGAGGGACAACAAATTTTTAAACTATCTGTAAATACAAACAAATGAATTAGCGATGGACTATGCAAGCAAAGGGCAAAAAAAGGGCATACTATTGTAATAGTAGAATCATTATACATACTGTTATAGTCAGTAGTAACAATTCAAAGAGAGCGTGTAAGCATACAGTATACTGGGGATTTAAACGCTACTCAAAAAAGGTGTGAAAAACTGAACCAATCAGCATTAAAGAGACAAGGGACCAATCAAATTTCAGCTAAACAGAGACCAATCAAATTCAGAGCAGACTCAGGTAAAGCGGCTCCATTATAGAGCAGACTCAAGTGAAAAAGCTCCATTCTAGTTCTTTATTCAATCCATTTAGTATAACCATGTTTAAAGTATGGATCCATTTCTGTTCTTTTTTAATTAACATTTCAGAGTAGTTCCCCTCTCCCCCCCGGATTGGGGGGGGGGGGAGGGACTCCTTCTAGTACAAAGAAATTCAGGTCCAACACGGAATGAGAAAGTTGGATCCAATGCTCAACCAATGGAGGGTTTTCACGAAGGTTCCTAATATTAGATCGATGCTCTTTCCTATCAGATTCAAATCTATACAGTAACATCTTCTGAAGAGTAGGAGTGATAGCAGAGATAAAGATTGTGATGTATTCTAAAGACTAGAAGTAAATTTGTAAAACTTTGTAATAAATTTAGTGATGTTTTGTTAACATTTTTATTGCAACAATTAAATTAAAATGTACCAGCTGGCAGGAGAGTCAAAAGAAAACTTTAAAACAGTACTTTACCAAACAAATAGACTTTTCAATTGTATATAATCAAATGAAAAACTGGGAGGTTAAAAATCAATGTAAGTTCTAACACAGTATCATTTTTTTATGACTGTATAATAGAGATGTGATTCGGCCGAACCTTTTGGTTTGGCCTTCGTTATCGGCTCACCGTGGGAAATTTAGTTTCCCGTGGTTCGGGCTAATTTTAATTCGGCTACCCCGAAATGATACCCAAAACCCACCCCGACCCTTCCAATTTAATTAATTTGAATGGTGATGTAAAAAAAAACAAAACCCACCCCAACCCCTCAAATGTAATTAATTGCAACCCCTCCTCCTGACCCCCCCCCCCTAAAATCTTGCTGAAATCTCTGGATCCCTGGTAGTCCAGCGGGGGTCCAGGGAGTGATCTCCCACTCTTGGGCTGTCAGCTGCCAGTAATCAAAATGGTGCCAATGGCCCTTTGCCCTTACCATGTGACGGGCTATTGGTGCCATTGGCCAGCCTCTGTCACATGGTAGGAGCAATGAACGGCTGGCGCACTAAGCTGAAAACCGATTTTTATGAAAATTTGGGGAAAATGCAATCATTTTATTGGTTTTCCAATCCATGACGATTTAAGAAATATCGTATGAATTTCTTAATCATCAAAAAATGATTGCACATCCCTACTATGCACCAGATACAATGATGCTGATCTTGAAGCCTGAGTATGTGAGAGATTTGCTGTGCATGCCTTCTGAAGTCACACTGTCTATGTGGGAAAACTCTATTTGAGCTCTCTCTGAGTTCCTAGATAACATTTTCCAAGTACCATTTTGGCTGCTGCCCATTTTAGACTGTTGCTGTGCCAGTCACTCAAGAGGAAAGCGTCCAGGCACAATTGTGTCAGATGCTCTGTGTCAGAGCAGAGTTGTGTTGCTTTTTTTTTATTTTTGAAGACTGAAAGCAGACTGGAAAGTTACTTGCAGAGCTACTACTAATTTTGTCTCTGGGCAGTGGACAGTGTGGGCAGTGCGCACAAGGTGAGCACTGAGGACAGGGCAGAGACTGAAGCATATCATACTATATTATAAAGCATGTCACTAAGCTCTGCAGTGTCAGAGAACTAGTACACACAGTAGGGGTGTGCATTCGTTTGCAACATATTGGCAATCCGCAACATATATGCCATATTCGTTGTATTCGTGGGGGTCACGAAACGTATGACGAACCTCCACGAATACAACATATCACTAACAAATAAAACCCCACCCTCCTGACCCCCCCAAGACTTGCCAAAAGTCCCTGGTGGTCCAGCAGGGGTCCTCGAGCGATCTCCTGCACTCGGGCTGTCGGCTGCCGGTATTCAAAATGGCGCCGATAGCCCCTGTGACATAGTAAGGGCAAAGGCTATCGGTGCCATTTTGAATACCGGCAGCCGACAGCCCGAGTGCAGGAGATCACTCCAGGACTCCCGCTGGACCACCAGGGACTTTTGGCAAGTCTTGGGGGGGTCCAGGAGGGTGGGGGGTTGTAGTAAATTAAATTAAAGGATTGGAATGGGGTTTTTTTGGGAAACGAATACATATGTAACTAATGAACTGATCTGGGTCCCCCGAGAATGGATGCAACGGATTTGGGTCCCGACGAATACAAATACTGAATGGGATGAATCCGTCCCTGCTGCACAACCCTGGCACACAGTGTAGCACTCAGTGGAGCATTGTCTCTGTGTCCACCCCCCACAGTGGACATACGGCACCTCCACAATCTCAGCTTGGTTCTCCCATCTTGTTTGATGGTTAACTACACAGGTATCATTTGTCCAAAAAAGCCCTCATTCAGAGGAAGAAATATTAGCACAAGACAAAAGGTGCTCTAGAGAAACCATATATTGTGCTGAATATCATAAGATGTTAGAGTAATAAGAGAGAACTCATGCAAAACCACAAAATCAGAAAATGCAACAGCCAGATACAGGATATGAGAAATGTTAACTATAAAAAACAACCCTCACAACTTCCTAAAATCCCTGGCCCCTATCATTGTCAGACCAATTCCATGTAGTAAATGTGATATTTTTATTTGGAAAGCCCATTTCAGAAGAAAATCCAAATTCCACCCAGCACTCTGGGGGTCTTTGTGGCACTCAGCCTTACTTCCATGCCCAGACCTTACTCCTTGGAGTCTTCTTTGCCACTATGCCTTGCTGTAATACTCCAGACCTTACACCTGGAGTTGCTTTTGCCAGCCTGGGGGATCTGTAGCTTGATGGACACTCTACCTGGGCAACAAGCTAGGTGGAGAGAACATTGTCCAAATCTCATCTTGGAGTGAGTTTCCTCACTCCGAAGGCCATCAAATCTTCACAAGAGACCACTGTTCTGTTCGTACGTCTCATGTTGAATGTGAAAGTGGCCCCCAACCCCCTACACACTTACCTAATCCCCACCTCGAGTTACTAGGTGGGCCTACCATAGGGATACAAATACCTGTCTAGGGAGGAGACACTATAGCAAGTCTCTCTCTCTCTCTCTCTCTCTCTCTCTCTCTCTCTCTCTCATGTTGCATTGCAATTTGTGATACACATGCGTGTGCTACATTTTTTGTGTTCTATTTTATTGTGGCAGTCCTACCAAGTTAATCAATCTTAAAACCATGCTAATATTCACAATAAAGAATAGTAGAATGGGAAAAGATTCCAGTGCAATGATTTATACCTTAACTCAGATATATAATTATATGCAAGTACCAAAAATGTTCCCTGCTAAGCAGATTGCAGTGATGCTAATGCAATCTTGGTATGACCATTGCCAATGCTCGGCAAGAGCAAGTCAAAGGGTAATTATTATTATTAATGATAAATGGCATAATGCCTATTTAAAAGAAAAATATCCAGTAAGTAAAAAAATTATATTTCTTAGAAAAATCCACACATAATTCCATAAAGGAATAAAAGCTATTAAGCAAAGATATCATTCCACCCCAATCAAGTTTAACCAGGCTGATAATGAACAGCAAACCATAAGAATTAAGGTCTTACATTTACTGAAGAGACGATTAAATGGATGAGCAAGAAAGAGAAATTACTGTAAAGCGCAATCACAAAGGGAGTGCAATAGAAATACTTTATCTCACAATGGTCATTAGACTTTCTACTAACTGCATTCGGAAGGAAGGTCATATATTCAAAAGTGGAATTATTAAAAAGGCATAACATTAAAAAGGATGTAGCCCAGCAGAAAACTGTCTGAGTACCCCAGTGGTGTTTCATGGTAAAAGATCACTTCCTCAGGGAGTCACAATGGAAATGGTTCTTAACAGAAAATGTCATGTTCTGTGAGTTAGCTAAGGAAGGAGAGGTTTTTATGGTATACCTTTTATTTGGAATATATGCCCTTGCTTCCTTCTGTGCTTTGGGATATCGATGAGCACAAAGAACTAGGGGAAAGCATTATAACAAATTATCACTGCTCACTGCAGATAAATGGGAGCACAACAATTCCAAAGGAAGCAGCCAAGACAAGTAACAAAGTTTAAGTAGGAAAAGTACAGGAAAGTAATGATAAAAGAAAGAGGTTACAGTAACTAGCAAGGTCATTTATCAAATCGCGTTAGGGCATTAGCACGAGTGTTAGGGCCCTAACGCCCATGATAACACCATAACACATGTGATATATAATGCATTGCAAGATGCGTATGTAAATTTTAAAAATGTAGTCAAGTGGGAGGAGTTTATGAAAATGAAGGGTGCTTAATGATTCCTGCAATAAGGTAATGCATGCTATCATGGGATTTAATGCCAGAAATAACTACACCTTTTTTTCCAGGAGTTATGCCTGTGATAATTATCACAAATCCCATGTAAGAGAGAGACAGACAGACAGACAGAGAGAAAAACACAGACCTTTTGAGGAAAAGCACCTATTAATCAACATTTTATACCATGTAAGAGAGGGCATTCTGAACTCAGGGTGAAGATTTTATGTGATTTGGAGTGATGAAAGGTATAAAAAGATGAGATTTGTACAATGTACTCTCATCCTAGCTTGATACACTCTCTACCTAGCTGATATCAAGCTAGATCGAGAGTGCAATGTACAAATCTCATCTTCGTGTACCTTTCATCACTCAAAATCATATAAAATCTTCACTTGTGTCTACTGTGCTGTTCATACCTCTGACTGTGCATTTAAATTCCCCCCAAAACATAGCCTGCCATCAAACCCTCACCCCGAGTTACAAATTGCCCCTCTTACAGTGGTATAAATAGCTTGCTTATAGGAGAGCCTTATAAATAGTCTTCTCTCTCTCTCTTTTTCTCTCTGTCTCTCATCAAAAGTTTGTGTGGATACTTCTCAGTAATAAATTTATATTTTTAACATTTTGATGAACCTATGTGTACGTTTGTGAGCTAAAAGTGCCAGAATTTAACCATGGGGAGGTAAATTAGAAGCAATTGGATGCCAGGTTGGTTCTCTGCCACTGTTTGGGCAGGCCACCACTCTTAATTGTCTCAGGCACAGAGCCCACTGGGGATAGGCAAATACACAGAGTACCTGAATTCAATCCACCATGCCTTGGTTTCTTGGCTCCTAATCTGTATTTCCTGTTCCTCGGAGGAGGATCACTCCTGGATTCCATGCATTCTTTGACTCTTCTGGCTGTTGACCCTTCGCCTGGAACTCGACTTCGAAGAATGCCGCCTGGCCCGACCTTAGCCTGGATCTTGACTCTGTTTCTGCTGCCTGGTCTGACCCAACACCTGGGAGTCCACCCTCAGACCCTGACCCTTGTCGGGTCCTCCGCTGTCGGGTCCAGGTCTGCTGTGGCCCTCGCTCTTCGCTTCAGACTATTACCCGCTTCTGGTCCCAGATCAGGGAATTCCTTTGAGCTCTTCATCCGCATTCAGAGACCCCACATAAGTCCAGCTGGCACTGGCACCCAAGGGCTCAACCCAAGGGGAACGTGGCTGGTAGTGGTGAAGCTCCTGCGGGGTCTCTGCGTCATCCCAGCCTCACCTTCCAATGATGGGGACTTGTGGGGGTTCCTCCACAAGTGGCGCCAACTCCACCTCAGACAAGGGATCCACCTTTCAGAATTGTAACAGCTTATATGCGGAATGACATAAAATTTCTTTTACCTGTCAGAAACTTTTAAGGAGATGTTCAGAAAAGTTTCAGATTGCTTGATCACTTTAAAGCCCTGGTTAGCTGAGCATAAACTCCTACTAAATATGAGTAAGACAGAGATTCTATTCTTGCAATATTTCCAGCAGCTGATGTACCAAGTTTTTTGTCAGTGAATGGAGTACAAATTCCTATATCTAATCAAGCGTGCAGTTTAGGCATAAACATGGACACAACTCTTTCGCTTCGCCTGCATGTGAGCAAAGTAAAAAAATGTGCCTTTTATAAATTGCAAATGTTACGCAGGTTGCATTCTTTTTTAGATGAAAATGATTTGAAAACTATTATGCATTCTCTTGTAATTACCTCACTTGACTATTGTAATGCACTATGAGATAGATTTTAAAAGCCTTGCGCTCAAAAACAGCCACTTATGCAAATTTTAAATAACCTGGAAGGGCTATTAATGTACACATGCCCAGAAAAGGGGCAGAACATGGTGTTCCCAGCACTAATACATGTAACCCCTAATTTTTCCTCAGCCAGTGTGCATATGTTACACACATAACTTTGCTACAGCTCCTCAAAACATTGCGGGGGGGGGGGAGGGGGCAGAGAGGGAGGAAGAGAGAGATACAGAGAGAGAGAGAGGCTTTAATTAATTTAAAAGCACCGGTCCAAATACAGATCCTTGAGGCACTCCACTGTTTACCCTTTTCCACTGAGAAAATTGACCATTTAATCCTACTCTCTGTTTCCTGTCTTTTAAACAGTTCGTAATCCATGAAAGAATACCGCCTCCGATCCCATGACTTTTTAGTTTTCTTAGAAGCCTCTCATGAGGGACTTTGTCAAATGCCTTCTGGAAATCCAAATACATCACGTCTACTGGTTCACTTTTATCCACATGTTTATTAACCCCTTCCAAAAAATGAAGCAGATTTATTAGGCAGGACTTCCCTTGGGTAAATCCATGTTGACTGTGTTCCATTAAGCCATGTCTTTCTATGGAGGTCATTTATAGGGGTGTGCATTCGGATTGACCGCATTAGTAAAACGCTACTCATATTTTTTTTTAACTTAAAAAATTGATTCGACATAAACGATCGGATTTCCCACATATCCAACATAGATATGTTGGATATGTGGGAAATCGCGATTGTTGAGCCAAAATAAAAATATAAACCCCCTCACCCTCCTTAATCCCCCCCCCCCCCCCCGACTTACCACAACTCCCTGGTGATGGAGCGAGGACGCCATTTCTGCAATCCTTGGCGAGAAGCATGTGACGTCGGCGGCACGTCGAGTGACGCCGGCGTCACGTGATTCCCGGCGAGTTCGCGCCGGACGGCTCGTTCGGCCCAAAAAGAACTTTTGGCCAGCTTGGGGGGGCCTCCTGGACTCTATCCCTCCCGGACATAAAGTGCCACACCCCCACCAAGTTGATCCTCCCTATCATTGCAATATAATTTGTACCCGGATATAGCACTGCCCCCTTGTTTATCCTCCTTCCACCAAGTCTCTGTGATGCCAATTATGTCAATCTCATCATTTACTGCTATATACTCTAACTCTCCCATCTTACTTCTTAGACTTCTGGCACTGGCATACAGACATTTCAAAGTGTGTTTTTTGTTTGTATTAACAACCTGCTTTTCAGCTGATAGGGATAGTTTAGAAATCTTTAGCTCAGGTGATTTTTTACATATAGGCACATAGACTACATTTGCTTTTATTGGAACCTCTCTGTTGGGATGTTCTAACTCTCCTGTTTCATTAGTACCCTTCAAGGATACATTCCTCTGAACCATGCCTGCTGAGTGACTGTCAGCTTTCCCCCATTGTTCTAGTTTAAAAGCTGCTCTATCTCCTTTCTAAAAGTTAGTGCCAGCAGCTTGGTTCCACTCTGCTTAAAGTGGAGTCCATCCTTTCGGAAAAGTCTCCCCTTTCCCCTTCAAGACAATTTATTCTCTTGAAGGGAATATAAACAAGAAAAAAGAAAAATACATATTAAAATCTTCCAACAACAATGAATATAATCTCTTGTCAAACAAAGACCACAGTATAGATGGGATCTTAACACAATCCCAAAGAAAATAATCAAAGGGAAAAATAGAGAGAAATAAAGGAAGTATTAATTTAAGCAGATAAGTTATTATGGCAGATTAATTAAAGGATAAGCAAAAACAACCTACCTTCAGATTAAAAAAAAAAATCTGACGGTTCAAAAAATTAATATGAAACATTTTTAAACATAAGTAAATATTTGAATGAAAACTTGAGAAAAAATTGACCTCCCAGCTGTAACACACAGGGGAAGATCTTCAAACCTGCGTGCGGGCGTAGATTTGTTCACACAACCTGACTCAAACAAATCTACGCCCGATTTTATAACATGCACTTGCCAACGGCTCCGCACATGGCCCGCCCCCATACCGCCGCCTCGCCCCCTCCCCTGCCCCGGCCCGCTGCCACGCCCCTGGCCCCACCCCCGATCCTCCCATTTTGGAAAGCCCCAGGACATATGCGTGTCCCGGGGCTTGCGCACGTTGCTGAGCCTATGCAAAATAGGCTTGGCGCGCGC
Organism: Rhinatrema bivittatum; assembly: GCF_901001135.1. Lineage (NCBI taxonomy): Eukaryota > Metazoa > Chordata > Amphibia > Gymnophiona > Rhinatrematidae > Rhinatrema > Rhinatrema bivittatum. The sequence goes on from NC_042617.1 coordinate 381,524,610, forward strand.
AGGGAGTTTTTTTAAGGGTTACGCGTGTAACCCTTTGAAAATCTACCCCAAAACGTATCATCAAGAGAAACTGTTTTCTTCTTTTCTGAGTGGCTTTAGCAAAGCCTGATATACTCTCAGATTGCAGTTCATAAGCTGCTTGTCACAATGTTTGAAAAACAACTTTAGAAAACAATCTTTATCTGGCTCTAGGGCAAAAATCACATAGTTACCAAATTAACTGATTGCGCATACAAAGTTTCTAAAAAGGCCATCAAATGGTGGAGGGTAAGCACTGGAAGACTTATGAAGAGATGCTCAAGGATCTGAAAATCTATATCCTGGAAAAGAGGAGGTACAGGGGAGATATGATAGAGACCTTCAGATTCCTGAAACATTTTAATGTTGCACAATCATTAAACCTTTTCCGTTGGAAAGAAATCCGTAGAACTAGGGGTCACAAAATGAAACTCCAAGGAGGATGACTGAGAACCAACATCAGGAAATATTTCTTCTTGAGAAAGCAGTGGATGCTTGGAAAGCCCTTCCAGAGGAGATGGTTAAGACAAAAACAATGAAAGAATTCAAAGGGGCAAGGGATAAACACAGTAGATCCCTAAAGACTAGAAGATGGAAAGAAGAAAAGAGTGCATGGGGGTAACTTGCTGGTGTGGTAGCTACCACCCTTAGGGCAGATTTTCAAAGGGTTATGCGCGTAACATATGCGCATAATGATGTAATTCTGTTGTAGATCTGTTGCTAGATACTCCTATTGGAGGAGGAGTTAGCAATCTGTAATGAATATGTCTCCTGTGAGGGAGGAGTTAGCAACTCTTATGCTCCGTGGGTGGAGTTAGCAATCTGTATGGAACTGCTCCTGAGGCTGAAGACTCCTGGTGAAGGAGTAGCAGTCTGTTACCAGCGGAGTGCTTGGAGAGGGCACGCAGCTGTAGAGGAATGTAGATAGGTGGGTCCTTCGGCCGATGGCAGATGCCAGATGACTGCTCCCCCAGGATGATATCCTGATAGGGACCACCGGCTAGGCTTGGATATGGAGACAGACACAGATAGGGGTAGATTTTAAAAAGCATTTACTCGAGCAAAACTGGTTTTTGCTCGAGTAAATACACTTTACTCAAGTAAGTGGGCTTTTCAAAATTGCTACAATATATGCCATTGAATTGTCCATAGGATTTACTCAAGTAAGTGCACTTTACTCGAGTAAATAGCTTTTGAAAATTGCTACGATAGTATGTCACATTTACATGCGTAACTCTTTTGAAAATGACCCCCAATATGTTTTTATTAGACAGGTTAGTAGAACCACCAGAGGTGGCAGTAGAGAGCTGATATGCCCGGCAGGGCTGAAGTCCCTCAGGTACTGGAACAGCGATCCCAGGGTTGCTGAGCTGTAGAGAAACTATAGATAGTGAGCAGACAGGGCATGCGGTGTACATAGCCAAAACTGGATGATAAAACTCACATAAGGTCTTAATGAAGCTCAGTAGCTGAAAAGGGTTAGGCCCTCAAGGAGCGAGTACCTGGTTACAGGAAAAGCTCTGAGAGAGCGATAGTAACTCACAATCAGCCCGATACTGTAAAACCGCGGGAGAGCGGACGAACGCCCGCTCTCCTGGCGCACGCACCGGCCCTTCGCCGGTGCGAGCTATCCAGTATGCAAATTAGGCGACGCGGTGCAAATGAGGGAAAGGAGGCGCTAGGGACACTAGCGCGTCCCTAGCGCCTCCTTTTGGCCTGGAGCGGCGGCTGTCAGCGGGTTTGACAGCCGACGCTCAATTTTGCCGGCGTCGGTTCTCGAGCCCGCTGACAGCCACGGGCTCGGAAACCGGACGCTGGCAAAATTGAGCGTCCGGTTTTCGGCCCGACAGCCGCGGGCCGAATTCAAAATTATTATTTATTTTTTTTTTACTTTTTTTTACTTTTGGGGACCTCCGACTTAATATCGCTATGATATTAAGTCGGAGGGTGCACAGAAAAGCAGTTTTTACTGCTTTTCTGTGCACTTTCCTGGCGCCGGAAGAAATTAGTGCCGACCTTTGGGTCGGCGCTAATTTCTTAGAGTAAAATGTGCGGCTTGGCTGCACATTTTACTTACTGGATCCCGCGCGCATACCTAATAGGGCCATCAACATGCATTTGCATGTTGAGGGCGCTATTAGGTGCCGCGGGTGGGCCGCGTGTTTTCCTCCCCTTACTGAATAAGGGGTAAGGGAAAACACGCGTCCAGAGCAGGCTGACAGTGCGCTCCGACGGAGCACACTTTACTGTATCGACCTGTTTGTCTGTATCTGCGATAGCTTCCAGGCAGTAGAGAATCTTCAGAGTGTTCAGGAACATGGGCCCTCAAGGATTGAGTACCGGTTCCTATTGGCAATCTGAAATAAAGAAAAGAGAGTGAGGCCCCCGAGGAGCGGGTACCCCTGGTAAGTCTGAGGAGGCAGCGTAGCGTAGAGAGAAGCGGGTCCAAATGAATCCCCGCAATCAATCCTTGCTAACTCAAACCGCTAGCAAATACTGAGACCTTTTATATTGGAAGCGGATGACGTCATCTTGGGGGTTTGCGCCCTTGCTGGTACATCAATGGGAGCACGCGCGCTCCCTTGGTCATCAAGCAACATGATGGAACCGCAGCGTCTCATGGTATCCCAAAACTGCCAATGCTTGACTCCCATTGAAACTCCGATGAGGCGGCATCATCTGCATGATTTTATCAGACATCGCAGACACTTTCAAGGGAATGGTTGTGGTGTCCAAATGCCGAATAGCTGCTGGAACTGCAATTCAGTTCCGGGGAGACAGTGGGGATTCCATTTTCCTCCCCATGTCTCCTAATGGCTCAGCACCAGGAATATGTTGAGAACAGAGGTCAAAACTGTCTATCAGTCCATGCAGTGACTGGGGTCCTGATACTGCAGGCAAAGATCTTGGTCTCCTCTTATACTTACCCATAGAAAACACACTAGGTAAAATGTCTAATGCTCAGTTTCCTCAGTCTGCCTTATTGGGGCCCTTGTCTATAATCATTTTATAGCATTTACTATTTGACGTCTGAAAGGTGGCTTGTGCTTTGGGTGTCCACACACGAGTGTTAGCACCTTTCTTGGTCATGGTAGTAAGCGGAGCAGCTAGGGTAGAATAGTTGGCAATGAAGCTCTGGTAATAATTGGTGAAACCAAGGAAACATTATAAGGCCCATAGGCCTACTGGCTGGGGCCAATCTCAGATCCCTTGCACTTTCTCTGGATCTATGGAGAAACCTCGATCAGACATGATGTAGCCTAGGAAAGGTAAGTGATTTTGCTTGAAAAGGCATTTTTCTAACTTGGCATATAGATGATTTTCTCTTAGACGTTGGAGGAAAATCCAAACATGATCTCGATGGGATTCGAGGTCCTTAGAAAAGATAAAGATGACGCCAAGATATACGTCTACGAATGAGTACAAGAGGTCTCGGAGGATTTTGTTCATAAGGTGTTGAATGAACGCTGGGGCATTGCAACACACGGAGGTCCGAGAGTAAAAGATCACACCGGGACCCTTCCTCTGGTCCCCAGGTAATTTAAGGCATTTTGGGGGGTTCGGGAGGGTGGGGGATTTATTTTAAAGGGTCGGGGTGGGTTTTAGGGTTGTTTTAGTGTGCCGGTTTTCCCGCCCTCCCCCTTCCCCTCCCCCTTCCCCCGATTTACAATTTTTTGACGATAAATCGGGGGAATTGTTATTGTATCGCGGCTCTAACGATTTTTGACGATTTAAAATATATCGGACGATATTTTAAATCATCATAAAACAATTCACATCCCTACTCCTTCCTCCAACGGAAATGTTCAGTCAGAGTCAATTGCCCACGGTTCACATCCATAGGTTCTACTATGGGAGAAGGTGGTGGTGCATGAATCTTGGCTGGAGGACTCTGGACATGCGTGGGATGTGGTATAGGTGTTAGCGCTCACCCCGCCAAGGGGGGCGGAGTTAGTAATCTGTTATTGATCAGTTTCCCCAGAGAGGAGGAGCTGGCAATCTTATGTAGATCACCCCACCAGGGAGGCGGAGTTAGCAGTCTGATATGGATCTGCTTCCCCAGAGGGGAGTAGTCAGCAGAGTGATGTACTCCGTAGATGGAGTTAATGATCTGTTGTGGGTTGGCTCCCACAGAGTTGCAGTCTGTATGATACCACTCTAGTAGTGTAAGGAATAAACACTGAATGGAAATTGGTGAATCCTTGGGCCGATGGCAGATGACAGTACCCCCAGGAGGATATCCTGAGAGGGACCACCGGCTAGGCTGGAGTATGGAGACAAACACAGATAGTTCCTTATTACACAGGAAGCAGAACCACCAGAGGTGGCAGTAGTGAGTTGATGTGCCCGGCAGGGCTGAAGTCCCTCAGATACTGGAACTGTGATCTCTGGGTTGCTGAGCCGTAGAGAGAGACTATAGATAGTGAGTAGACAGGGTATGCTGGATACATAACCAGTAGTAGATGATACACTCACAATAGTAGATATCTTATAATGGCTTCAGTGCAACAGAGAGTCTTCAGTATATTAATTCTATTCAGCCAGATTCTACCACTTCCACATGTAAAAATGTTATTACTAATGTAAATACCTATACCTAATGTTATTCTCTTTCTTTTCTTCTCTCCTCCCAGTTCTATTACCTTGTTATTTGTAACTGCTTCCTTCTACACAAATAGGTTATTGAATTGTTTACTGTACACCCCTGTTATATGTAAACCGGCATGATGTGTTTGCAACATGAATGCCGGTATATAAAAATTTTAAATAAATAAAATAAATAAATAAAATATTCAGGAACAGGAGCCATAGGTGAGTACTGGTTCCTATATGCAGTCTGGAATAAGAACTCACAATATCTGTGTATGACGTGGCTTCTGTAATAGAAGAGAGTCTTTGGAAGGTTTTAGGAACATAGGCCCTCATGGAGCGAGTGCCGGTTCCTATCTGCAATCTGTAATAGTACTTCACAAGATATAGCTATGCGATAGCTTCTGAGATAGAAGAGCGACTGTGAAGGGTTCTAGGAACATGGGCCCTCGTGGAGTGAGTACCGGTTCCTATTTGCAATATGAAATAGTAATGTACCAGATGTAGGTATGCAATAGTTTCTGAGATAGAAGAGAGTCTGTGAAGGGTTTTAGGAACATGGGCCCTCGTGGAGCGAGTACCGGTTCCTATGCAATCTGCAATGACAACTCTTGATCTCCGTTCCTGCGACAATGTCTTAGACAGAAGGGAGTCTTCAGAGATTAGGAACATAGGACCTTGTGGAGCAATTACCAATTGCTATCTGTAATAGAACTCACAGTGTTCACATCTGCGATCGCTTCCAGGCATTAAGGAGTCTTCTGAGCATTCAGGGACATAGGCCCTCGAGGAGTGAGTACCAGATCCCGTCTTAGCAGTCTGAAATCAAGAAGAGAGAGTGGGGCCCCCGAGGAGCAGGTACCCCTAGGTAAGTTTGTGGAGGCAGAGCAGCAGAGAAAGATTTCCCCCTGCTAACTCGATTCATAGTAGCAAACAAAGACCTTATAAGTTGGAAGCGGATGATGTCACTATGGGGGGACTCCCCCGAGGTTCGCGCCCTTGCCGGTACAAACTCTGGAGCGCGCGCGTGCGCCCTTACGTCATCAGGAACATGGCAGATCTGCAGCGTCAGGACAGCCTGAGGATTCCGGGGAGAAGCGGTGAGGAGAAGCCACAGCAGCATCTGTCCGTCAGACCCGAAGGGAGTCGCCACAAAGGTAGAGAGTGTGGAGTGTGGTCGAGAACAGGCACGAACGCAACCGTAGGAGAGCTGGAAGCCTTTACTTCTAGGTGCCTTTGCTGGAGATGATGGTCGATCTTCCCAGTGAGGGAAATCAGGTCCTCTAGAGCAGCGGTTCTCAACCGGTGCGTCGCGACACACCAGTGTGTCGCCAAGCACCGGCAGGTGTGTCGCGTGGCTCCCGGTCCCTCCCGCTGCTCGTTCTTCCCTGCTGCCGTTGCCGCCGGGCTATCAGCACGTTCAAGCCCAGCGGGAACGGCAGCGGTGCAAAAAAAAAAAAAAAGCTGTGGCATCCGCGGCTGCCCTTTTCTTCTTCCCGCGCCTGCATCCCCCCCCCCCCCCCCGGACCCGGAACAGGAAGTGATGCGCGGGAAGAAGAAAGGCCGTGCCGCGTGATAAACTAGCAGGCACGGCCTTTCTCACGCGGCACGGCCTTTCTTCTTCCCGCGCATCACTTCCTGTTCCGGGTCCGGGGGGGGATGCAGGCGCGGGAAGAAGAAAGGCCGTGCCTGCTAGTTTATCACGCGGCACGGCCTTTCTTCTTCCCGCGCACCGCGTATCACTTCCTGGTCCGGGGGGGGGAAATGCAGGCGCGGGAAGAAGAAAAGGCCAGCCGCGGATGCCACAGATTTTTTTTTTTTTGCACCGCTGCCGTTGCCGCCAGCCCGGCGGCAACGGCAGCGGTGGAAAAAAAAAAAAAATCTGTGGCATCCGCGGCTGGCCTTTTCTTCTTCCCGCGCCTGCATTCCCCCCCCCGGACCAGGAAGTGATACGCGGTGCGCGGGAAGAAGAAAGGCCGTGCCGCGTGATGAAGTAGCAGCGGCCGCTGCAGCATCGGCCCCCAAGCTATTGCAGCAGACGGTAATCGGGAGAGGAGAGAGCAGCAGGAGCCTCCCGCGATCGATGGAATTCTTCCTTATTGGCCTGCGGGGGCTGGAGGAGGAGGAGCAAGCTACCGTTGGGGGGGGGGGGGAGGGAGAGAGAGAGGAAGTGAGTGACAGAAAGAGAGAGAAGCAGCCAGCCAGCCTGTGTGTGAGAGAATGTGTGTGATTGAGAGCCTGTGTGTAAGTGAGAGAATGTATTTGATCGAGAGTATGTGTGTGATTGAGAGAAACTGGTCAGAGAGCTGATGTATGTGTATATGTGAGAGACAATGAAAGTGACTGCTCAAGGAGATGACTGATGTGTATGTGAGACAGTCAGGGATGTGTGTTTGTGTGTGTGTGAGAGAGAGAGAGAGAGAGAGAAAAAGCATGGAAGTGAGAAATCTGGGTATGTGAGAAAGCATGGGAGTGGGAAGCCTGTGTGTGTGCATGTATATGAGAGAGACTGGTTGGTAAGGTGACGGTGTGACTGGTGTGTATGTGAATGTGAGAGAGAGAATGTGATTCAGGGAATGAGAAGCCTGTGCACGTGGAGAGCGAGCATGGAAATGAGAGAGAGAGACTGGTGTGTGTGTATGTGTGTGTAACAGAGAAAGTGATTATGGGAATGAGAAGCCTGTGCATGTGAAGAGAGTGAGCATGGGAGTGAGAACCTGGGTGTGTGTGAGACACAGCATGGGAGGGAGAAGCCTGTGTATGTAAGACAGAACATGGAAGTGGGAAGCCTGTGTATGTGTGTGTATGCATGCATGAGAGAGATCAGGTGACGGGTGTGTGTGTATGTGTATGTGGGAATAAGAAGCCTGTGCATGTGAAGAGTGAGCATGGGAGTGTGTGAGATACAGCACGGGAGTGAGAAGCCTGTATATCTGAAAGAGAACATGGGAGTGGGAAGCCTGTGTGTGTGTATGCATGAGAGAGATCAGGTGACGGGTGTGTGTGTATGTGTGAGAGAGAGAAAGTGATTATGGGAATGAAAAGCCTGTGCAGGTGAAGAGTGGGCATGGGAGTGAGAAACCTGTGTGTGTGTGAGACACAGCATGGGAGTGAGAAGCCTGTATATCTGAAAGAGAACATGAGAGTGGGAAGCCTATGTGTGTGTGTATATGCATGAGAGAGATCAAGTGACTGGTGTGTGTTTGTGTGTATGTGAGAGAGAGAAAGAAAGTGATTATGGGAATAAGAAGCCTGTGCATGTGAAGAGTGAGCATGGGAGTGTGTGAGATACAGCACGGGAGTGAGAAGCCTGTATATCTGAAAGAGAACATGGGAGTGGGAAGCCTGTGTGTGTGTATGCATGAGAGAGATCAGGTGACTGGTGTGTGTGTATGTGTGAGAGAAAGAAAGTGATTATGGGAATGAGAAGCCTGTGCATGTGGAGAGAACAAGCATGGGAGTGAGAGACTGGTGAGTGTATGTGAGAAAGAGAAAGTGATTATGAGAGTGAGAAGCCCATATATGTAAGTGGAACACGGGAGTGGGAAGCCTGTGTGTGTGTGTATGGCATGAGAGAAACTGTTCAGGAAGGTGACTGGTGTGTTTGTCAAAGACTGGGAGATGATTGGTGTGTGAGAGACAGAAACTGGTCATGGGGGCATGACTGGTATGGTGTGTGTGTGTGAGAGACATGGGCCCTAAGGAAGAGGACCATGAGTATAGAGCTTAGCCACTACTGCTGCTTCTGGTGTGTGCTACAGCCTGCATGGAAGAGGAGTAGGACAGCTGCTGGAGGGGGTAAGTAAAGGTGGCTTTTTAAGTTTATTTTTCTTGATTGACTGCCATTTTAATTATTTAATATTATGTGATGTGTCTGCTTTTTTTGAAATATTTTATTGGTGTTTGGAGAATTTTTAATAGTTTTTATGAGTTTTTAATTGTTGGATGTTATTCTGTTCATAGTTGTTGTGAAACATTTATTCTGCTTATTAGTATAGTTTTACAATTATTTCTGTGTGGGGATCTATAGCTGCTTGTTAGTTCTGTTTTCCTAATAAGAGGTGTATTGGTTTTTAGGGCCTGATTTTAATATTTATAGTGTTGCCTTTTCATAGATAGGGTTGCTCCTGTTTGAGTGTATTCCATAATACAGGTGTAACTGTGTGTGGATTAGTTTATGTGCATTACTACAGATCCTGGGAGTATGTTAGGTCGGTTCTGTGTCTGTTACAGAGATATTTTACTAGCATGTAAGTGTTTTATCAGTCTTATTTGTTGCGTTTTCTCAAGAGGACATGCATTGGTGGTAAACTGCTGTCTTTTCATAAGTAGGGCTATTGAGCCTGAAAGTAGAAGGAGTTTGAGTTGCTGTTACTGAGATGACACCAGAACCAGAATATCTTTTTTGTAGATGAGTTGAATGGGGAATGTCATAATTCTGCTTTACATCCATTATTGTGGATCAGGGGGGTTCCCGTGGATGCAAACTGTACATTTACATCTAGCCCTGTGACGATCATGGGTCAGTGTGTCACGCATGTGAGAACCATCTGTCAGGTGTGTCCCGACAGAAAAAAGGTTGAGAACCACTGCTCTAGAGACATGGAGTCTCACAGATGGAGAGTTCATCTTTGAGAGCACTGGAGAGTCCATCTAGGGAGATGGCTTACAGACAATCTTCTTGCCACCCAAGCTCAGTAGCCAGGGTCCTAAACTCCATCGTATACTCAGAGAGGGTCCGAGACCGTTGATGGAGATGGAGTAGACTGCGGCTGGCTACAGCTTGGCGGCCTGGGTCTCCGAAGGTATGCTTGAAGAGAGCAATAAACTCAGGTAGCTTGGAAAGCATAGGATCAGAGCATTCCCATAAGGGAGAGGCCCATTCCAGAGGCTTCCCTTCTAGGCGGGAAAGGATGAAGGTCACTGTGGTTGATTTCTTCGAGAACAAGGATGGTTGCAGTGCAAATTGCATGAAGCATTGATTGAGGAAGCCACAACAGGAACGTGGGTCCCCGTTGTATCGGGGAGGTGCAGGGAGCTTCAACGATGCTTTTGGTAGCATAGAGGCCGATAGGCCCACGGGATTAGCCAGAGCTGTATCTCACAGCTGGGAACGAAGCTCTTCCACTGAAGAGGTTAACGATTCCAAAAGCCCTGCGATGTTCTTGGACTGTGGTGGCCAAACCCGGTAGGGCCCTGAAGGCGGTGACTCCGCCGAGTCCATGGCCTTGGCAACCTGTTGCGCTTAGAGGTGGACCCTTGTCCTGGAGCAGTGGAGAATGACTCCCTGGTAGGGACCAGAAAGCACCTGCCCCCAGGGGGTGGAGCACAGGAGGAGACAGATGCTAGGATGAGCTTCACCACTGGAAGCCCGAGGTCCCCCCAGGTGGAGCCCATAGGAACCTGGGCCACTTGGACTTAGGTGGGCCTTGCAGGGTCTCCCGGAAAGGTAATAGAGAGGAGTGCCCATGATCACAAGGGAGCATGGTCGGACTTCAAGCTATTGGCCTGGAAAGGCAAGGAAGTCCCAGACAGTGTAGGTGATGACAAGGCAAGGGACAGAGCCAGAATCAGAAGATGTGGTCAATGGCATCCGAGGTCAGAATCCGAGGATCAGTCCAAGGAGTAGTCAACGAAGCAGAGGTCAGGTTCCGGAGGTCAGATGAGGTTACAAGGCAGGCAGAGGTCAGGATGCAGGCAGCAGACAGGAAGGTCAAGGAACAGGCCGAGGTCAGTACTAGAGAGTACTACCGAGGGTACTACCTGGAAGGATGGACAGACAGATGCAGGAACAGAAGGATGCTGGAACAAGACTGGAACAAGACAGGAACAAGGCTGGAACAAGACTGGAACAAGGCTGGAACAAGACTGTGAACGCGGAGGCAAACTAGTACACTTACAGTTATGACCCGATTGCCAAGGCAAAGAATTGCAGGCAGGGACTTCCTTATATCGTCCCATCAATTAGGGCACGCCGCGGAGCTAGGACCCACCCCTGGCCCTACATGAGGCCGGGCGGTCCGCGTGCACGTAGGGGTGTGGCCAATGCTACTGGAGGCTCTGGACTCCGGCGTGAAGCCTGGTGCGCAGTGGAAGTCCTGGCAACCGCCGCAGCGGGACTCCAAGTCCTAGAGGAGCTCACGGTTGCCACTGGGGAGGCCGACCCGTGATCTGCAGAGGAGCTAGCAAGGTAAGCAGACCCGTGCAAGGGCCGTGTGTGGACGGGGCATGCAACAAGTTGGGGTACATTTTAAAACAAAGCGTGTGCGCGTACTTTTGTTCGCGCACCAGGCGCGAACAAAAGTATGCCGGATTTTATAAGATACGCGCTTAGCTGCGTGTATCTTATAAAATCTGGGGTCGGCGCGCGCAAGGGGGTGCACATTTGTGCAACTTGCGTGCACCGAGCCCAGCGCGCGCTGCCCATTCCCGAAATCGGAGCGGCCTCGGAGGGAACTTTCCTTCTGATTCCCCCACCTTCCCCTCCCTTCCCCTCCCTTCCCCTATCTAAACCCCCCCCCCACCTCTGTCACACAAGTTACGCCTGCTAGAGGCAGGCATAACTTTGTGCGCGCCGGGCCGGCTGCCGCGCGCCATGTTCCGGTCCGGGGGCTGGTCCGGATGCTGAGGCCATGCCCCCGGAATGCCCCCGGGCCGAAACCACGCCCACAGCACCACCCCTGGATGACACGCCGACCACGTCACGCCCCCCGACACGCCCACCGCAAGAAAGCCCCGGGACTTACGCACGTCCCGGGGTTTTGCGCGCGCCAGAAGCCCATGCAATATAGGCTCGGCGCGCGCAGTGCCGTTTTAGAAGGGTTACGCGCGGACCTTATGCACGTAACCTTTTTGAAATTTGGCCCTTTATGTCTTATGGTTTATTTTTACCACTGTTATCATTAATTCCCCTCACAAACTTGTCCATGGGAGCCTGTCAAAAAAAATAATGTAAAAAGGACTTACTCAACTCTATTGAGATGTGCAAGATCTCTGTTTCTTATTTTTAAACTATGATTTCAACTTTTTATTTAAGAATAGTGGCAAATAACTTTTGGCCATATATTTTTCCCAAGTTCATAATTTGGATGAATGGAGCTCTTGAATTGCTGCCAAGAACTATAGCTTAGATTGCTCTGATCAGAGAAAAACAGTAGAAGTAAGTGCATATGAAGCACATGTCACATTTTCCAGAAAATTGAGAATACATCTGTTTCACTACATGCCTGACATCTAACTCAGGATACGTGATGCAATTATTACATACATTGTTGAGCATTGTTAAATGCTTTTATCTCTAATTCAATGATATCCAGTCAATCTGCTAAGCAAAGAATGCAGCTCTCTGCAGTATAATTCAGCACACTCATTTGAGTTTTTCCATAAACATTTCCCTGCATGAAACAAACTACCTGTCCTTTTGTTGAGGCCGTTTATAAAAGGCACGCTGCAAAGAGAATCTGTCTGTGTGTGCAGTACTTCAAATCAAACAAATTATGCTGCGTATCAACAACTGAAGATGCAGAAACCTGGAGGAAAAAAAAATACAACAGAAACCATACTGTACAATTGAATACATTAATCTTTCTTTGATGTCTGCATTGTAGTCAGCAGGCTTGAACGTCAAGGTCGCATGATAATTTCAAAAATGGAAAAATGTGGTGTTGTTATTTCAAAGAATAAGAATGATGGAGGATAAATAAAACCCAAAGTGATGTAGAGAGCCCATGATAAAGTTTTCAATTCAAAATAGGATAGTGCCTAATTTTAAGAGTTTCAGGACACTGCTTATTATGATCTACTTATGGTTTTAAGTGAAGGAGAGTGAGTCGTACTAATTCTCCCTTTTTGCAATGCAGCTCATCTGTGAAACCCCATTGCTCCACATATACCTCTTTTTCTCCAGTTACTTTTCAATACATTTACTATCAGTTTGGTATGCCTTCATGTTACACCTTCTCTCTACCATTATCAAGTCTTATTATTTTTATTTTCTGCTTTAGTTTTACATAGTGCAGACATTAAATGCAGTTCTTTTCCAGGCAAACATCAAAAAAGGGATGAAAAGAATGATTGATACATGTCATACAGATACAGTGAAATAACTAGATACATTCCTTTCTTACCAGGCTCTCTGAAAGCCAGAATATCATCACTTAAAATAGCAGTTTTTACTCTATTTTATTTTCAATACCTCAGCTAGGCTGCTCTGAAAACATATTTTACTTCCCTCCAGAAACTATAACATGAGCATATTGGATCATCCCTCAAACTATTTATATTTATATTTATTATTTTATTTACTATATTTATATTTATATATATATATTTATATTATTATACTATAATATAATATAAATATAATATTATTATATAGATATATATATATATATATATATATATATATATAATATAATATATTTAATATAATATATTTAATATAAATATAATATAATATAATATAATATATATATATAATATAAATAAAAATAATATAGAATTATTTTAATTTAATAAATATCATAACTAATACATATAAAATAAAATAATACATATAAGATAATATAATCTCATATTATCTATATATTATTTAATATCTATATTTTATATCCTATAATATATATAAATATATATATATATAAATATAATATAATATAATATAAATATAATATCTATTTATATTATATATACTATTTATATTATTATTTAGCTATTAACATTGTTCTGTTACCACTTGGTACTATTTCTCTCCTTTACCTCAAACTCTAAGTTCCTACTAAGTTAGCCATGTTATTTATACCCAATTGTTGGATGTAATTGTATATTTGTTTAATTGTTCAATCTGTTTGATGTAATTTTCTGTTCCTTGTTCTGTGTAAACCGAAGTGGTATGCATAAGTGCATGAACTCCGGTATATAAAAGCCTTTAAATAAATAAATAAATAAATAAATAAATAAATAAAACTCTGCCCATTACAAATAAGCCAGACTATAAATATTGGGTTAAATAAAGCTGCAGGTTATTTGTCAGTACAACTTTACAATCTGAGCTCCAGGTACAACTACATAACAAATAATTACACTATACCCCAATACCCCAAACTCAGTTCTTCCTCTGGTCCCACTTCAGATCAATCTTTGTGGTGGTCCGCCACCAACCAGCATTGCCACCAACAAACAACCCCAGCTTCCAAAAGCAACCTTCTTCCTCTGGAAGACCTCCACCTCACTGAGTACCTCCCCCTGCCACAACCCTGCAGATTCGGATCCACAGCATGACTGACAGCACCACCACGTCATTACTATTCTGGGATTTTCAGCATACCCTCTGCCACCCCCGTTCACTTGGTAACATGAAAACTTTATCAGTCAAATACAAACATTAACAATCAGGGCTTAGGTTACCAGCCACAAAACAAGATAATCCACAAGATTACCCTCATTCCCCCAACTACAGCCAAATCTAACACAGGAAAAAACTTCCTCCAATACTTCTTTCAGGGAATTATTGAAAAGATCAGTTCTAACATTGGATAGATTGCAGTCAATAGAGGCCTGTAGGGGTGTGCATTCATTTGCAACGTATCGCGAATCCGCAACTTAAATGGCAGGATTCATTGTATTCGTTGCATCGCGAAACGTATCGCGATTTCCCATGAATACAATGAATCGCGGCCGAATCATTCGGCCGTCGAAATGGCAATTTTAAACAACTCCCCCTCCCCCCAAGACTTGCTTAAATTCCCTGGTGGTCCAGCGGGGGTCCCAGAGATTCTCCTGCCCTCCCTCCATCGGCTGCCAGTGCCATCTTGTGCTCCTACCATGTGACAGGGGCCGACCAATGGCAGCGGTAGCCCCTGTGACATAGTATGGGCAAAGGCTATTGGTGCCATTTTGATTACTGGTAGCCGATGGCCTGAGTGCAGGAGATTGCTCCCAGACCCCCGCTGGACCACCAGGGACTTTTGGCAAGTCTTGGGGGTTCCTCCTGACCAATAGCCTTTGCCCTCACTATGTCACAGGGGCTGACGGTCGGCCCCTGTGACATAGTGAGGTCAAAGGGGCCAACGGTCGGCCCCTGTGACACAGTGAGGGCAAAGGCTATCGGCGCCATTTTGAATACTGGCATCTGATAGCCTTTGCCCTCACTATGTCACAGGGGCCAACGTGGGGGTCAGGAGGGTCCCCCAAGACTTGCCAAAAGTCCCTGGTAGTCCAGCGGGGGTCCAGGAGTAATCTCCTGCACTCAGGCCGTCGGCTGCCAGTAATCAAAATGGCGCCGATAGCCTTTGCCCTTACTATGTTACAGGGGTTACCGCTGCCATTGGTCGGCCCCTGTCACATGATAGGAGCACAAGATGGCACTGGCAGCCAACGGAGGGAGGGCAGGAGACGCTCCGGGACCCCCGCTGGACCACCAGGGAATTTAGGCAAGTCTCGGGGGGGGGGGGGGTCAGGAGTGTGGGGGGTTGTAGTTAATTAAATTAAAAGGGAAACGAATAAGAATGGCACATATCAACGGATCAGGGGGGCCCCTTTGAACGGATACAATGTATCTGGCCCCGATGAATACAAATGCCATATGAAACGTATGTGGCTCCTCTGCACATTCCTAGAGGCCTGTACATCTATAGTATCCTTGGCCCATTCATGCCAAAGAAAACCCATCCTCCCCTTTCATATCCCAACCACTGGCCTATTTACAAATTGACCTTTCCAATTCTCTAACCCCAAAGAGGCTGGTCCATGAAATTAAGCCTGCAAATGATGTCCAACCAAACCATTCTTGTATGTGATATCACAGTTATCAAAAAAGAAAACTCCTTCCTGACTGACATTATGAAGGCCAAACAAGACCAATTTCTCAAATTGTTATTGCCCAGATGTACGACCAGCATGTCAAGTGTCTAAGCCCCTTATAATTTTTCCAGGATGACAATCAGTAATTGGTTCCACCTCATACTATGTATCACGAGTCACCAAGTCATCCTCTTCCCGGCTCCAGTCCCAGATGTTCCCCATATGACCGAGTCAACACTTGCATGCCCAACAGATAAAACAGTGGCCCACAACCCAGGCACAACTTTTCTCAACCATCCCCTCCCATGAATCTAAATGAAATCACAGATTTAACACCATATAAATCTACTGGGTCCCATGCTCCCCCATCCTCCAGGCAGGTAAGACAAAAAGGCACCAAACTGCCACCTTCTGATGCACTGAATACGTGTCCCCCCAAAAAACTAATTGTGCAGTGTTAGAGGCAGCTCCATTCTGGAAGGAATGAGTCCCATAATCCTAAGGTTTGCAGCCCAGCATGAGGATCATTCTCCTGAGCACCATCAAAAACTGTTAGCATGTCAAAGGAGGTCCATCCTCCTGAATCAGGAATTGCCTATTTCCAGGTGGGCAAACAGAAGCATACTGCCTCAAACTATTCACTAGAGAATTCTGTTTTTCCATTGTTGCACTGCATACAATAAGGTTTGTCGCAGTTTCCAGATCAGTTTTTGTCTGCATGTCATTATTTATACTTTATGAACTTCATCCAAACAAAATGGGTGATCAATTATCTTAAAAAGGTGTCATACAAACTACCATCAAATTTCCACATATTCAAATAGCATATAGAGGCACACAGCTTTTAATCAACCACCCTTTTTTTAAATAAAATCCAAAAACTTTTTTTTATCCATTTTTTGCCCCTAAAAATGATCACACAGCTCTAAATTTCTTTAAAAACATTTCAAAACCAAAGTACAAATTGAAGAATAAAGATACACTGACCCAGTTTTTAGGAAGAAAATACTAGCTAGAGAGGCAGGGTGGGGTAAGTTGCTGGAACATAAGAAAATAAGATATGCCATACTGGGTCAGACAGTATCCTGTTTCCAACAGTGGCCAATCCAAGTCACAAGTACCTGGCAAGTACCCAAACACTAGATAGATCACAAGCTACTATTGGCTATTACTTACTATCATAGCAGTTTATGGATTTATCCTCTAGGAACTTATCCAAATCTTTTTTAAACCCAGTTCCATTAACTACTGTAACCACATCCTCCAGCAATGAATTCCAGAGCTTAACTATGTGCTGAGTGAAAAATAATTTTCTTCTATTTGTTTTAAATGAGCTACTTGCTAAATTCAAGGAGTGCCCCCTGGTCCTTCTATTATCTGAGAGAGTAAATAACTGATTTACATTTACTTGTTCAAGTCCTTTCATGATTTTGTAGACTTCTATCATATCCCCTCTCAGTTGTCTCTTCTCCAAACTGAACAGCCCTAACTTCTTTAGCGTTTCCTCATAGGGCAGCCGTTCCATGCCCCTTATCATTTTGTTAGCCCTTCTCTGCACTTTCTCCGGTGCAGCTATATCCTTTTTAAGATGTGGTGACCAGAACTGCACACAGTATTCAAGGTGTGGTCTCACATGGAGCGATACAGAGGCATTATGACATCCTCTGTTTTATTTCCCATTCCCTTCTTAATAATTCCTAACATTCTGTTTACTTTTTTGATTGCCACAGCACACTGGTCTGAAGATTTCAATGTATTATCCACTATGATTCCTAGATCTCTTCACTGGGTCGTAATTCCTAACATACAACCTAACATTGTATAACTACAGCAAGAGTTATTTTTCCCTATATGCATCACTTTGTACTTGTCCACATTAAATTTCCTCTGCCATTTGGAAGCCCAATCTTCCAGTCTCACTAGATCCTCCTGCAATTCATCACAATCCGCTTGAGATTTAACTACTCTGCATAATTTTGTGTCATCTGCAAATTTGATCACTTCACTCATCGTACCCCATTCCAGATCATTTATAAATATATTAAAAAGCACCGGTCCAAGTACAGATTCCTGAGGCACTCCACTGTTTACCTTTTTCCACTGTGAAAACTGACCATTTAATCCTATTCTCTGTTTCCTGTCTTTTAACCAACCTGCAATCCTCAAAAAGACATCACCTCCCTGGGAGGGAACGGAGGAAGGCAGTGCAGCTCGGTGCGCGCAAGGTGCACAATTGTGCACACCCTTGCACATGCATATTATAAAATCGGGCATACATTAGCACGCGCCAGGTAGCGCGCACAAATGTAGGCCGCGCGTGCTTCTTTTAAAATCTACCCCAAAGCTTGTTGTAAAGCTGAAGAATGTTCTAGTTAACTTTTAAAATTTTGCATAGTCCTTTCCACCAATTTCAAATGAGAATCAAGTGTGTCTATAATAGATACTGACGGAGAGATTTGAGCAAAAATATGTTGATTAAGCTTTTGAATTGCATCCAAATAGATTCTGGGGTAAACTGTTTAGGTCTTACCAGTTCCAATAAGCCATTCTGCAGAGAAACTGCCTGAGTACCTCCATGTTGACCTGGAAAAACACTTCCAATCTTCTCCCTTGAGATGCTGATAATCTCCAATGGCTGCATGGTAGATAGGACAGGAGCCTCTGGCTCGGAACGAGGCACTTGAATAACAACCGCTCCCGGAGATTCAATGCCTTGCCATGGTTCCTGTAATCTTGCCTCATTAGAGTTAAAAGGAGGCATCCTCTGCTCCAGGGACAGAGTTGTAATCAGCTCAGGGTGGTGTTCAGGTCTGTCTTTCTCTCGATCCACCTCCAGCGAGTTCCGACATGGAGCTTCAGCTCCCCGGCGAACATGTGCATCCATAGGACAGAGTGAAGGGCAAGACAGGGGAGCCTCTGAAGCCTCATGCTCCCAAGCCCTCCTCTTTCTGGTAAAATGAGGCATTTCCGAAGTAATATAGCACAGGAAAAAAGGAGCACACAGACACTGCATCATCTTGGATCCCCAGAGGTGAGAGTTTTTAATCTCTGCCTCTCATTCCCTCATCACAAAGGGATTAGGAATGGAAGGCAATAATGGTGAATCCAGCAGTAATGGGAGGCAGCGGCAAAGGGGGGGGGGGGGGGGGGGAGGCCTGCAAAAGCCGGCAGTGATCTAACCACCGTGGTGTTATCGCTATGGCTTTCGCACCCAATAGCGCCACCGTGAAAGGTGGTGCTATTAGGCGCAATACTGGTGACGATAACGGTGCTTACTTTATCGCCGCCAGTGAAGATAATGCCACGTCCACCTCCTTGCAGGCCCGACTCCTCCCCTCCCTGCCCCGACTCCGCCCCAGCAAGCTATCGCACGTGAAACGTCCCTTTTTGCATGCGATAGGCTTGGAAAGTGACCCCCTTAATGACACTTTGATTAAAAATGTACATTTTCATCCAGGTTCAAAGAAAAGATTTTTCTCAGTAGTTTAAAATATTATTTAAAAATTCATGAACTTTATTGCACTTGCCAATTATTTCCCTCACATCTTTCTGTTCCCACACATATCATAAAATAATGAATTGGTTGATATAGTAATACAGTGTATCTGAATTTCCAGAAAGCATTTGACAAAGTCCCTCATGAGAGACTTCTTAGAAAATTTAAAAGTCATGGGATAGGGGTCAGTGTCCTATTGTGGATTGTTAACTGGTTAAAAGATAGAAAAACAGAGAGTAGGTCTAAATGGTAAAGTTTTCCAATGGAGAAAAGTGAATAGTGGAGTGTCCCAGGAATCTGTACTGGGACCACTGCTTCTTACTAAATTTACAAATGACCTGGAAATGGAAACAATGATTGAGATGATCAAATTTGTCAATGACAAAATTATTCAAAGTTGTAAATCACAAGAGGATTGTGAGAAATTACAGGAGGGCCTTGCAAAACTGGGAGAATTGGCATGCAAATGGCCAATGAAACATGGCTTTTCACACACGCCTACTCTTAATCTGCCATCCCAGTTCCATTCCCCCACCCCCCCACCCCCCTTCTAATCCACTCTACCTTACACACAGACTCTTTCCTCCCCCCCACCCCCCTACCTCCCATCCCTCCTTAACCTAGCCCCCCCTCCACTCCCTCACCTTGTATATTGAATGTACATAATAGAATGTATTTAGAATGACATAACTCCTGCTTTTTGTAAATAAACCCCCTCTTATTCCCTCCTCTGTTCCCAGCATACTCATACAGTTCCAAGTTACTGCCCTGCCCCTTCCCTCTCCTCCCCCCCAGTTATAATATCAGTTACAATGTAAAGCACTGTTGGCTGAATTTGCTGTTGTCTGGAAACCGATGTGATGTCTCGTGCGAATGTTGGTATAGAAAAATGTTAAATAAATAAATAAATAAATAAGTGCAAAATGATTCATTTAAGGAAGAGTAATCCAAATTATAGCTACATAATGCAAGGTTCCACATTAGGAGTCTCCATTCAGAAAAAGGATCTAACATGTTGATAACATGTTGAAATCTGTTGCTCAGAGTGCAGATGCAGCCAAGAAAGCAAATAGAATGCTGGGAATTATTAGGAAAGAAATGGAGAATAAAACAGAGAATATCGAAATGCCTCTATAATTGGTCCATGCTGTGACAACATCTTGAGTATTGTTTGCAGTTCTGATCACCGAATCTCAAAAAAAGATATAGCAGAATTAGAAAAGGTAAAGAGAAAGGCAACCAAAATGATAAAGGAGATGGAATGATTCCCCTATGAAGAAAAGCTAAAAAGGTTTGGAATCTTCAGCCTGGAAAAGAGATGGCTGAGGGGAGATATGATAGAAGTCTATAAAATAATGAGTGGAGTGGAACAAGTAAATGTGAATAGGGGACTCACAATAACGTTAAATTGTACATTTAAAACTAATTATTGAAATAATGTTTTATTCAATAGATAATTAAATTCTGGAATTCTTTGCCATGTGATGTGGTGAAAACTGTAGTGTAGCTGCATTTAAAAAAAGGTTTGGACAAGTTCTTGAAGATAAAGTCCATAAGCAATTAATAAGGTGAAGTTGGAGATATCCGCTGCTTATTCTTGGGATAAGTATAGGGGTGTGCATTCGTTTTCACCATATCGGCGATCCGCTACATATATGTCACTTTTCGTTATATTCGTGGGGAGGCGAAACGATTCGCGACTCCCCACGGATATAACTTATCATCCGTTTAATACGTTGCGCGTCACACACGCTTTTCTTCGCCGCCATTTGCAATCATTTCACAAAATGTCGGCGCTCATACCCTGCATTCCAGTATCCATGCCAACCTGTCCGACCCTTTCCTGTGAGTCACTGGAGTGCAGCGTATCAGCGTATCAGTGCTGACATTTTGTGCAGTGCACTGAATGCAGCCAATCGCACTGTCATTCAGTGCTCTGTGAGGATTTTACTGATGAGCCAGCACTATATATACATCAGCATGAGGCATGCCATGCACTTTCTTTGCAGGGGTGGTGTGGGGAGGTGGGCTTTGTGGAAAGAGGCTGCACTGAGAGCAATTTTGGCTAGTTAGGAAAGAGAAAAAAAGATTTTTATTCTTAATTTGGCAGCAGTGTCTGTGCCAGCTAGCCCTGTTTGTGTTTTTCTTTGCAGGGGTGGTGTGGGGAGGTGGACTTTGTGGAAGGAGCCTGCACTGAGAGCAATTTTGGCTAGTTAGGAAAGAGAAAAAAAGATTTTTATTCTTAATTTGGCAGCAGTGTCTGTGCTAGGGATGTGAATCGTTTTTTGACGATTTAAAAAAATCGTCAGATATTTTTTAAATCGTCAAAAATCGTTAGAGTCGCGATACAATACAAATTCCCCCGATTTATCGGCAAAAATCATTAAATCGGGCACGGGAATTATTTGGGGGGAGGGTGGGAAAACCGGCACACCAAAATAACCCCTAAACCCACCCCGACCCTTTAAAACCAATCCCTTACCCTCCCCCACCCTCCCGAACCCCCCAAAATGTTAAAATACCTGGTGGTCCAGTGGGGGGAGGGGGGTCCCGGCGCGATCTCCTGTTCTTGGGCCAATGGTCATCCGACGGTCGGCCCCTCTGACATAGTGAGGGCAAAGGTAGCGCCGGCGCCATTTTGACTACTTGCAATACAGCCCAAGTGCAGGAGGTCGCTCCCGGACCCCCGCTGGACTTTTGGCAAGTCTTGTGGGGGTCAGGAGGCCCCCCCAAGCTGACCAAAAGTCCCTGGGGGTCCAGCGGGTGTCTGGCAGCGATCTCCTGCACTCAGGCCGTATTGCCAATATTCAAAATGGCACCGGCGCTACCTTTGCTCTGTCACATGGTAAGGGCAAAGGGCCTCGGCGCCATTTTTATTAACCAGCTGATGGCCCGGGAACGGGAGATTGTTCCCCGTGGCCCCCCTGGACCACCAGTTATGTGTAAAAAGTTGGGGGGGGGGGGGTCGGGAGAGTGGGGGAGGCTAAGGGGGTAATTTTAAAAGGTCAGGGTGGGGTTTTTTTTTAATCTGCACGGGCCTCACTAAAAATAATTAGTGATGTGAATTGGAATCGGAACCGATTCCAATTCACATCACTAACGATCAGATTTCCCCCCACCCCCCAGCCGAACCCGATCGTTAAAACGATCGGGCACATGATTCACATCCCTAGTCTGTGCCAGCTAGCCTTGTTTGTGTTTGTTTGAAGCAGTTTATTATTTAGGTGATCTGAGATGGTCTCTCTGTGCCATTGAAAAATATATGTCATCCATTTTCCTGGTGTGCCAACAATTCCAGCTTTTTTAAATTGAGTTTGTTTAATTCAAGTCACTCAGTCTCTCTCTGCACTGGCCTTCAGTGGGCAGTGGGTAGTTGAGCAGACTGAACTTTATTATTGGGATGGTCTGTGCAGTCAAATCCCCAGTCTGCCTCTTTTGTGCTTACAAGCAAGCTGCGTGTGTGTGCACACCACACACATTACATTAGTGCATAGCAAGGCACCGTGACAGTGGGCAGTGGGTAGTTGAACAGACTGAACTTTATTATTGGGACGGTCTGTGCAGTCAAATCCCCAGTCTGCCTCTTTTGTGCTTACAAGCAAGCTGCGTGTGTGTGCACACCACACACCTTACATTAGTGCATAGCAAGGCACCATGACAGTGGGCAGCTGGTAGGCACTAGGCAGTGACATTAAATCCATAATGTCAGGGAAAGCTAGATGTAGTCGAGTGATTGGGACTGGCAGAGGAGGCACTTCAAAAGACACTAGTGCTACTCCCCCATTAAAGTTAAAAAGGCACCTGTCACAATCTAAACTCTTTGTAGGGGCAGACAGTTCCATCCCGAAAAAAATGAAATCTGACCATGATGCATCGCCATCGCCACCACCTATTTCTGGCCCTGTAGTTTTGGAGGTGAGGGAAGGGGAGGTTGATTCATGCCCAAATGTCAACACCCAAAAGCAGCAGGGGAACAGAAGTCTCTACTAACACATAGCGTTGATAATGTAGCGCAGTCACTGTTTGGTTCTGATTCAGATGAAGAATCATCTTGTGAGGGATTCTCATCTGAAACGTAAGAAGTAATAGGTGATGAATCTTTGGGAGGATCAGTTAGTCCTGTCTTAGCCTCCACTTCAGTGCAGCAGGGGAGAGATGAAACTGATGATGTTGAGGAGGAGGAAGAGCAGTCAGCGCAGGCACAGAGGGTGACTGAGGCCCCTGGCATTGCTTCTCAGGGTGCACCCGCTATCTCAGCTCCAGTGCCAGCATCCACCCGCAAGGCTTTAGAGAAGGAAGGATCACGAAAGACATCTGCGATCTGGAGCCACTTTAAAGTGATGGATGACTTGTGTTTTGCTCGGTGTAATTACTGTGCCAGGGATACTAGCAGAGGCAAGCAAATGGGACATCTATCTAATTTTGGCATGACGCATCATATGAAGAGGCAACACCCAACAAGATTACTGCCATCTGGCGATGGTTGCAGTACCAGTCAGGGGACCCCCCTTCCAAGCAGCGTAAAGTGGTTCAAAAGCAGCAGAGTCAGCCCACGCCCTCATCCCCTTCTAGCAGTCAGGTGGCAGGCCAGCAATCCCCTGACATGTGGCAGAAGCGACAACCCACCATGGAGGAAATGGGGTGGAGTGCGGTAACGCTATCTCGGGGTAGGAGGCAGGCAGCCTCAAAAGTTGTATCCAGGAGCATTGGGGAAATGATTGCCCTTGATGACCAGCCCATGCAGTTAGTGGACAATGTGGGTTTCAAGCATTTTCTGAAGGTCGTAGTTCCAAATTACAAAGTTCCCTCCAGAACCACATTTAGCAGAAAGGTCATCCACAGCCTGTACAAGCAGTGTCGCAGTCGCATGCAAGCGCTGCTAGCTAAGGCAGAGGGGAGAGTGCATTTCATCTGCGATATCTGGACCGCCATGAATGCTGCACACTCTTACCTCTCCCTGACAGCACACTGGTGGGACCTGGCTGAGGCAGGGGCAGCTAGCAGCTCTATTATTGAACAAGTATCAGGGTAGAGGTGGGCTTTACTGCACACCCACCTGATGGACCATCTCATACCGCAGCAAATATTCTAGCATGCATCAGACAGATGCTGGAGGGCTGCCAGCAACACCAGCAAGACAGGAATCCTCAGGCTGGGTTCTTTGTCACAGACAATAGTGCAAATATGGTTAAGGCAAAAAACGGCAGGTGCTTTAAGAACATCCAATGTTTTGCATACACTCTGCACCTGGTAGTAAAGTCAGCTCTGGGGTTGGATTCCAATGACAAAGAGAATGAATACCTGCATAGGTTAATACACACGTGCAGGAACATAGCAGCGCACTTCCACAGAAGTGTGAAAGTGGGGCAGGTTCTCCAACAAAAGCAGACTGATTTGGAGATGCCTCACAAGCGTCTCATTCAAGACATTGCCACCCGGTGGAATTCCACCTTTATGATGCTGGAGAGGTTAGTGGAGCTGCAGACACCCCTTCATGAACTTTCTGGTACCATGGACATAGGTGTGCAGAATCCCCTAGGGCATCATGATTGGTTAGTCATGAGTCAGCTGGTAAAAATCCTGCAGCCCTTCAAGGATATCACAGAGGAGCTGAGTTCCAGAAGTACCACCTTGGCTGACATCAACCCTATAGTTAATCTCCTGGATGAACATTTGGAGGCCTTTAAACAGGAAGGTGCTGAATTTCTGGACATTTTGCAGGTGAAAGAGAGATTAAGGCCTTTAACAGAAGACCGCACATACATGCTCGCCACAGTCTGTGATCCCTGTGTGAAAGGGAAACTCGCCCTACCGTATGATTGTCTCTTATTGGTGAAGGACCTGCTGTTAGCAAAAGTCCGTGAACAGGAGCGCCATAGGGAGAGACAGATTAGGCATGAAGCAGAGGTGGAAACAGCGGGCACTTCAGAGAGTTGTGCTGCTAGCCCAAGCAGAAGCAGCACTCTGTCAGTGACAGATAGAACCTCTTCCTCCACTTCAGAACGCCAAAGGCATGTTGCCCATAAAGATTCATCTGTTGTGTGATGGGCGGGAGAGAAAGCAGCTGGCATGAGTGACTCTCAGCCTGCCCAAGCCAAGGAGACACCAGCACAGCTGTCAGTGACACGGTATCTCTCAGAGCCAATAGAGAACATGCAGATAGATCCGCTAGCATATTGGGCACACAAGTCCACTGTCTGGCCACACCTATCCAAAGTGCCTCAGCAATATCTATCATGTCCACCAACCAGTGTGCCCAGTGAACGTGTCTTTTCAATGACAGGGGATATCATGAGCCCTCACAGCTCAAGGCTGGCACCAGAGTTGATGGAAAAGCTAGTGTTTTTGAAAGTAAACCTGCCTTTGCTTGGGTTTCCAAATTTTCCCTGTGAATGGCAAGATGAATAAAAGCAATTGAAAGCCTTGCAGCAGCTCCAACTGCCTCCTATGATCCAGATAATATAAGCACTGCAGCACATGTACCTGACCTGAAACGCTGTGCCTGACCGTCCACTGTCCAGGCCGTACGTCCACACAAGAGCCTGACCTGAAACGCTGTGCCTGTCCATCCACTGTCCAGGCCTTATGTCCCTAGGTGGGATTCACCTCTGTCCTCGACTGCTTTGCCTGTTTGTCCAGGCCTTATGTCCCTATGTGGGCTTGACCTCTGTCCTCGACTGCTTTGCCTGTCAGTCCAGGCCTTATGTCCCTATGTGGGCTTGACCTCTGTCCTCGACTGCTTTGCCTGTCAGTCCAGGCCTTATGTCCCTAGGTGGGATATACCTCTGTCCTCAAATGATGTGCCTGTCAGGCCAGGCCTTATGTCCCTACATGGGCTTGACCTCTGTCCTCGACTTCTGTGCCTGTCAGTCCAGGCCTTATGTCCCTAGGTGGGATACACCTCTGTCCTCGAATGCTGTGCCTGTCAGTCCAGGCCTTATGTCCCTACGTGGGCTTGATCTCTGTCCTCGACTGCTTTGTTTGTTCGTCCAGGCCTCATGTTCCTACAAGTGTTTGACCTCGATTGCTTTGCCTGTTCCTCCATGCCTTATGTCCCTACAAGGGTTTGACCTCTGTTCTCGACTGCTGTGCCTATTCGTCCAGGCCTTATGTCCCTACGTGGGCTTGATCTCTGTTTTTGACTGGTTTGCCTGTTTGTCCAGGCCTTATGTCCCTACAAGGGTTTGACCTCGATTGCTTTGTCTGTTCGTCCAGGCCTTATGTCCCTACAAGGGTTTGACCTTGATTGCTTTGCCTGTTCGTCCAGGCCTTATGTCCCTACAAGGGTTTGACCTTGATTGCTTTGCCTGTTCATCCAGGCCTTATGTCCCTACAAGGGTTTGACCTTGATTGCTTTGTCTGTTCGTCCAGGCCTTATGTCCCTACAAGGGTTTGACCTTGATTGCTTTGCCTATTTGTCCAGGCCTTATGTCCCTACAAGGGTTTGACCTTGATTGCTTTGCCTTTTCGTCCAGGCCTTATGTCCCTGCAAGGGTTTTACCTCTGTCCTCGAATGCTGTGCCTGTCAGTCCAGGCCTTATGTCCAGTCCTAAGTGCTGAACCCTCATTGCAAAGGGAAACCTCAGTCTCTGGCAATTCAAACTAGTAATCCTTCACAGCATGGATCCTTAAATAAAACAAACAGTTTTCTTTAGTTTCAGGGCAGAGAAGAGAACTTCCTCTGTCTTGCTTATGAAGTCATGATCTGTTTGCAAATGCTTAATTCCTAACAATTTGTACCATTATACACTCTAGGGGCCAACCCATTCCAGGGAGCCCTTTTCTGCTCAAAGGAAAGTGAGCTCTCCCCATTGTTGCAGCCTATCTCTTACCACCTGTTGACCCATGTTCAGAACAAGAAAAGATCTCCAAGGTACTTAGACTGTGGCAAACACAACACAGTGAGACCATGCTCCAGGTCGCCACGCTTTGAAGGCTCGTGCTCTACTCTAGGGGCCAACTCATTCTGGGGAGCCCTTCCCGGTTCAAAGGAAAGGGAACTCTCCCTGGGTGTAGCCAGCCTGTATCTACCCTCTGACCCATGTTGAACCGCTGTTTATATGGTAACCTCCTCTGCCTCGGCCTCTTTTGTATATCTGCTAATTGTACCAGATTTTAAAAGACCAGCGAGAGCTCACTAGATGCCAGCGGAAACACCCCACTCTAAGGAAAAACCCATTCTAGGGAGCCCTTTCCTGCACAAAGGAAAGAGAACTCTCCCCGGGTGTAGTCAGCCTGTATCTACCCTCTGCTTCTGTGCCTTGCTGCCATACACCAGATGACTCACTCAACTTCTTGTGGTGTACTCACCACTATCATGGTTGCTCAGTGTGTTGGTGCTAGTCTTTCTGCTTGCTATGTTCCTCCTTCATTTTGCTGTAGAATGTCGATGCCACTTGTCTTGCCGCTTTGCCTGTCGTGCTGCCTTCAAGGGTTCATGCATCTCTTATTGGTGCTCTCTTTTGAAGCTGTGGTGTGTTTTTGACACTCTCACTGCTGCTTTGCGCCTCTATTAAAGCACTCTTCTTGCCACTCCTGGTACCCCTTTGCCCCTTTAAAGTACCTTAGGCTATTCATGCCACTTTGGTGCCACTTTGCCACAGTCTAAGTACCTTGGAGCTGTTTTGTTGTTCTGATGATTGCTCCCCAGAACTTTCATCAAAATTGATAATAAAACCCCAATTCTGCAGCCAAAAATAGGCTGCAAATACTTCCCCCATTGACTTTAATGGGAAGGGCTACCAAAATGATAAGGGGAATGGAACAGCTCCCCTATGAGGAAAGACTAAAGAGGTTAGGACTTTTCAGCTTGGAGAAGAGACGACTGAGGGGGGATATGATAGAGGTGTTTAAAATCATGAGAGGTCTAGAACGGGTAGATGTGAATCGGTTATTTACTCTTTCGGATAGTAGAAAGACTAGGGGGCACTCCATGAAGTTAGCATGGGGCACATTTAAAACTAATCGGAGAAAGTTCTTTTTTACTCAACGCACAATTAAGCTCTGGAATTTGTTGCCAGAGGATGTGGTTAGTGCAGTTAGTATAGCTGTGTTTAAAAAAGGATTGGATAAGTTCCTGGAGAAGTCCATTACCTGCTATTAAGTTCACTTAGAGAATAGCCACTGCCATTAGCAATGGTAACATGGAATAGACTTAGTTTTTGGGTAATTGCCAGGTTCTTATGGCCTGGATTGGCCACTGTTGGAAACAGGATGCTGGGCTTGATGGACCCTTGGTCTGACCCAGTATGGCATTTTTCTTATGTTCTTATGTTCTTAACCGGAAAATGAATGCACGTATCGGGCGCCATTGTATGAATGCAACGAATATGCCTCCTGACGAATACGTATCCCGAATGCAACGAACACTTTCTGGCTGCACATCCCTAAAAAGTAGCTTGGAATATTTGCACCCCTTGGGATCCTGCCATGTACTTATGACCTGATTGGCCAGTATTAGAAACAGGATCCTGTGCTTAATGGACCCTTGGTCTGACCCAGCAGGGCAAGTCTTATGTTCTTATGTGAATAATGGTTATCCAGTGGCTATAGTGTATTTGGATTTTCAGAAGGCATTTGACAAAGTCCACCATGAGAGTCTCCTGAGAAAAATAAAAAGACACGGTGTTGGAGGCAATGTCCTATTGTGGATTGGAAACAGATTAAAATATAAGAAAAATAATATATAGTAGGAATAAATGGTGAGTTTTCTCAGAGGAGAAAGGTAAACAGTGGAGTACTTCAGGAATTTGTATGGGGAACCGATGTTTTTTAAATATATTTATAAATGATCTGGAAAAGGGAATGGCGAGTAAGGTGATCAAACTTAAAGATGATACAAAATGATTCTGAGTAGTGTAACCACAAGTGGATTGTGAGAAATTGGAGGAAGACCTTGAGACTGGGAGATTATGTATCCAAAGGGCAAACTAAATTTAATGTGGACAAATGATCCATATAGGGAAAAGTAACCCACACTTTAGTTATACGCTATTTGGTTCCATAATAAAAGTTATAACCCAGGAAAAAGGATCTGGGTTTCATCTTAGAAAATAATTTGAAAACTTTTGCTCAGTGTGTGGTGGTAGTCAAAAAAGAAAACAGAATGTTGGGAATTTTTAGGAAAAGAATGGAAAATTAAATTGAAAATGCCATACTACCTCTGTATCGCTCCATGGTGAGACTACACCTAGAATACTGTGTGCAGTTCTGCTCAGAGCATCTCAAAAAAGATATAGCAGAGCTGAAAAAGGCACAAAGAAGGAAAACCAAAATGATAATGAGGATGGAATGGTTCCCCTGCAAATAAAAACTAAAGAGGTTAGGGCTGTTTAGCTAGGAGAAAATCATAGAGGTCTATAAAATAGTGGAATAGAACGGGTAAATGTGAATCAGTTATTTATTCTTTCAAATAGAAAAATTGAGGAATTCCATGAAATTAGTAAATACCACATTTAAAACAAATTGGAGAACATGCTTTTTCACTTAGCGCACAATTAAGGTCTGTAATTTATTGCTGGCAGATGTAGTAAAGGAAGCTAGCACTGATAAGTTTTGAAAAGTTTTGGACAAGTTCTTGAAGAAGTCCAAAAACTGTTATTAAACATATATTCGGAGAAGTCACTATTTATCCCTGGGCATTGGCTGCATGGGAGCTATCTATTCTTTGGGCTCCTGCCAGGTACTTATGAACTGGATTGGCCATTTTTGGAAACAGAATTCTGCGCTTAATGGAGCCTTAATCCCAGAATTCTGACCCTGTATGGCAATTCCTATGTAATTTTCTTTGTGGTATCATGGAAATTGCATTAGAAAATAATATAATTATTTCTTTGGAAACATCCACATTAATTGCATTAATGACTGTAATAAAAATGAAATTATTACTAGTCAGAGACAGAATATATGATGCCCTCACCTAATATACATCACACATTCATATTTATAGCTCCAATCTGCCAGGAAAAACCCCAGTTTCTGCCTGTCTTAAGGTATCTTATGCACAGTTATAAAACAATATGTAAAGTTTTTTAAGTTGATGATAATTGCTCTAGCCAAGAACAGTCAAAGTGAAAGAATACTCAGTCTTATAAAAAGCAGACTATAACGTGATGCAGTGACAGCTCAGACAAAGGCACTTCAATAAAAGGAAAAATATGAGTGCAATTTCCATGTTAATTCAAACTCTACGTTTTTGAAACAGTGAGATTTGCAAGAAGAATATTAAAACAGAAGAACCTCTTGGAGACACATCTAGAAAGAGTTGTTAAAAATGCCTCTCCTCACTTTTCTGCATTTCTTTCCCCAGAGGCTGTTTTATTCTAATTATTTCCTTTCATTTTCAGAGGACATTCACTTTTTTTTCTAGTGACTCCCACTATGATCTGAGACTGCTGCGCTTCTTGTTCAGTATCTGCCCAGTGCAACTGCAATGCCCTTTGACTTTGTTAAAGAATTAACTCTGCAACTGATTCACAAGCATTCAGGCTCCACAGCTTGCTGACAAACAAAGATTTCCCCTAACATTAAGTACAATGAAATAACTGTTTGCTAAAATGAAGGTTTGTGACAGGACAAACATAATTGTAGAGAATTTGAATTTGAATGACTTGCTATTTTCTTCAGGATGACGGTAAAAGGAAGCTGAGAAGGAAGTATTATTGATTCTCAGTGAGAGAGCATGAAAGTTCAGAGGAAAAAAATAGCTGGAAATAAAACAGGATATAATTGACTGGGATTATAGCGCATAAGGAGGTCATTAAAATTGTCACAAATTTGGCAACAACCACATCAGCTCCCTAAATGCATTTGAAAATTCAAATTCACTCCATTTAACATTTCAGATTCTCAAAACGATCCTGCGATATCCTTCCATTTATTTGAACTTGAAGGGCAATGATTTAATTATGGTCATGCTTACGTGACTCTGAGCCAGGATCATGAATTTGTCCAGCTCTCTCCAGCTCTTGTAGTGCAAGATCAATCAACTTCCCCAAATCCTACTTTTCGTCTCATTCCTTGTTCTGCAAGTGGCTGATCTAAAGCTCTAGGAACGATCTTTGTTTATTCAGTAGGAGCTGGCTTGCATTTCAAGGAATATATGCACGGTGCAGAAACAAACAACGCATCCCTTCCTCCCCTTTGGGGAAGTTGCAAGACAGAGTGAAAGTGACAGGAACAGGTGTGAGGAACTGAAGGCTGCCGGGTGGAGTTCTGTACATGGGTGGCCTCAATGCGATAGCCACGAGGTTGTCGACAGAGAGACCACATATTCAGACAGCTAAGGCAGTCGTTTAGGTATCTAGGCAGCTCTTTTAAGGTATAGCACTGTCTGCACCATTGGGGAAAGCCCCCAAAAAGTGGAGTAAAGAAAATGAGTTGTCTGTATGCCAGAGTATCAGCTGCCAAAGATTCTCCTCTATGGTGAACGTAAGAAAAAGTGACAGAGGAGATCAAAAACTGTTATAAGGATGTTTTGAATAAGACCTTGAAAAAAAAAAAAAAAAGCAAATGTTGGCATACAGAACTGGTAAGAAGCTGACAGAGACAGATGCAAATTGAGATCTGTGGTAATTGATACTAGTCAGGTACTGGAGGCATACAGGGTCTCATTTACTAAGCATTTTTCCCCATAGACACAGAATGGGAAAAAACCTTTAGTAAATGACTCCTACAGAGAGGCAAAATATCAAGAGCCCCATCCCCATCAGTGCAATATCAAACAGTTCTCTTTCTTTTCCCTAAACTGTAACAAAGGCTTCATTTCAAATGCTGAACTTGCTTCTCATCACTCATCTCCTCCACAGTCATCATCATATGTTTATGTAACCTATTTTTTGCCTCAGCAGTTCCTTCCTGCTTCATTGGACCTCTGGCTCAATCTGAATTACTTTTATTATAGGTTACAGTGCTGTGATCCTTGATATGCAATTACCCAGGGTGGGGTTACCTTTATTTTATATCTCCTCCCAGCGCAGCATTCCAAGTCCCTAACCCAGTCATCTTTGTGATAACCCTTGGCTGGATCCATGCATCAGGGCTCCTCCCAGAACCCTGCAATCTTGGGCACTAAATATGGCTCTGGGTTTACTTAGGGAATAGCCACTGCTGTTAATTGCATCAGTAGCATGGGATCTTCCTGGTGTTTGGGTAATTGCCAGGTTCTTGTGGCCTGGTTTGGCCTCTGTTGGAAACAGGATGCTGGGCTTGATGGACCCTTGGTCTGACCCAGCATGGCAATTTCTTATGTTCTTATGTGATGCCACTGCACAATGACTGAGACTCTCTCCCTCTTTCCAGGGTTTGTGGATGTTGTGTTGGCAACATCATGGAGGTTCTGAGGTGTAGAAGACCTGGCACAACCCTTAAACCCAGGTCCTGTGCACGGCCTCACCCAGCACTGCCACTGAGCCACCTGGCTCAAGCCTCCTCAGGGCATTGCTGGGCACTGAATCACAGGACCAGCACCGTGATTCTTTTTGGCAGTGCTCCAAATGTGATGCTATTCAAAAAGAAAAATTCAGGTAGATATTCAAAGTATTAATGAGCAGCAACATTAGCCAGTTAGCTTTGGATAATTCACCACAGTTAATCTCCTAAAGTTGTGGCTATATATCCAGTTAAATCTAACCACACAAAACTTGTCTGGTTAGATTTAAGAAGCCGTTTATGTGAATGGAGTTGCCTGCACAAATTTAGCCAGTTAGCACTAAATTTCGTGCTAACCAGCACAATTTGATAACTCCACGCTAACCCACTCCCTTTTTCATCTGTGCCTACAGCAATTTTGTGCAGAGAGAGTTCAGCAGGATGGGAATAGGAAGAGGGAATTTCTGACTGATTAGATTTATGAGGTTAAAAGCCATTTTAATCATATCAATCTTTTGAATATCGACCTGATAACCGGTGGCTGCTCAGACTGGAGGCAGGAGGATGTGCTTCACCCAGAGCTGCTGATTCTCCGGCCTGCTTTCCTTCCCCTGCAGTCCTCTCTGAGCTGAAGTGCACATTGTACCAATTGCATTGATGCAGTGGCCTAGGGGAGCACTTTTCGAAGCCAGGTCACTGCATCGATGACTTAATGATCAGGATAATCAAAAGAAAATGTAAAACAACCCAGGAATGCAAGGCTTTAATAATCAGACCCTTTGGAACTGGCAAAGAGGATTCAGTAAAGACCTAGGTTTCCTATCACATTATGAACCATACGATTATACTGTCTGTCAGCTTCTGATCACCAATCAAACCTCCTGCCTCAGTCTTTCACCCCTACCTCTTCCACCTTCATGCTATCTTTGAAATGCCTTTTATGATGCACTTATTGCAAGCACATTGCTTTGCATTTTCCTGGTAAATATCATCGTTTGCTCATTTGAATTCTGAACCGAAAAGAGAATATTAGCTCTCAAAAGCTAGTCAAGAAATGCATTTAATACAATAAAAAGTATCACTATATATATATATTTGTTTTTTTTTATTTGTCAACCTTTGTTTCTGTTGTGGGGACAGGAGGAGGAAGGACTTGACAAGACACTGCAATTGTTCTTCTCTGTTTCTGGGACTATAGACACCTCCCTGCGGATACCAAGCGGAGGAGAGAGCCATCATCTAGCACCTGGCAGGCAGAAAAGCTGTGAATGGTGTGTGTGTGGGGGGGGAGGACGGACGGACATAAGTGAAATCTATTTTATTTTCTTAAAAAATGAGATTCCACCTTTCTCAACAGCAATTGTCCAAGGCAGATTACAACTGTGACATAAAACATCCATTCGTATTAAAAACAAAGCCTGACAAAACATACCCCAGCCACAATTTGTCACGTTTTATCTTTCAGGCCTCTTTTCATCATTGCCATGGCCTACCTCTCTCGTCAGCACCCAGAAGGCTTCCCCGAATAACTGTGTCTTTAACTGCTTACAGAACTTCACCAGTTCTCTTTCTAAACTGAACTGGTAGATTATCCCACTGTATTTGTTCAGCAATTGAAAAAGACCTCTATCTGGTGCAATTTGATCTGATGGAACAGCAAACATCTCTTGGTCCTTAGATGGTAAGACTTGAATAGGTACATACGAAGCTTATAAATGGTGCAGATATTCTGGTCCTGACTTTTGAAGCAGCTTAAAAACTTTCCTAAGGATTTTAAACTTTGCTTTGGCCACCATAGTAAACCAGCACAGTCTTCTCAGTGAGGGGATAATATGCTCCCTCTTTACCAGGCCAGCAATCAGCCTTCTGGCAGCATTTTCAACTATCTGTAATACTAGCAGATGTTTTATTGGGAGCCCTAGATAAATCACATCACAGTAGTCGATGGTGGACGAAACCAATCTTTGCACCACTGTCTGAAATCATTATGGGGAAAAAAGGGACCTCAGCCGCCTTACATAGGTTAAAGAACGCTGATTGGGGGGAGCCTAAGGAGGAGGTGAGAGGCCCAAGTTTACCTGCACTTGGCGTGGTTCCCCCGGAATATCTTGTTTGAATCCCCTAATCAGCCCGAGAGACCCGGCTGACCGCAGGACGGTGCAAGTGGGCGGAGCCGAGTGACGTGAGTGGCGGAAGGGTGGCCCTTGCCCTATAAAATCAAAAGGCAGGCGGCGCCCCGCCGTCGCGGCGCGCTGCCTAAGCCGCGCGCTCCGTAAGGGGCGCGCCGACTTGGTCCGGCTTAGGCCGGCGAAGGCTGAGAGGCTGCCCAGATCGCTAGCTTGGACTTTGCTCAACCCTCCGAAAGGATTACAAAGAAAATACAGAATCGGGCGAAGTTACAGCGTTTGTTCCGGTCAAGATTTGGAGTGACAGTTTTCCTATGCCGCATACAAAGCGCAAGGGTAAAATCAGGCAGGATGCCTCAACCCCTGCCAGATCAAGCCCTAAGCAAACAACGCTGACCACTTTTTACCCGGCATCGGAGATAGCGGCCCCTGAGGTTCCCGCTACAGAAGGGGTAGGTGAGCAAACTTCTCTTCTGGAGGGAGATGTGACTCTCAGTCCCGGGGCCCCAATTACACCACCACCACCTGTGATCACTTCCACTGCCACAGCAACTGGCTCGTCAATGGAACGTATATCGTTCCTTCAGTCGAGCCCGATTGAGGAGAGCTGTGACTTTAAAGAAGTGTATGAAAGGGGAAGAAGAGATGAACTTCCCCTTGTCCAGGGAGAGTTAGCGGTTAAGGGGAAAATTTCTGGCCCTAACCGAAGTAATGAAACACCTGGTGCGAGTGCCACTCCCCCTATGGAGTCTGCCTCAAACCAGAAACAGGAAAGCCCTCAAGTTTTATTATTTACACCAATGCCTGATAAGAAATCTGTCACATTAGAAATGTTATGGCAAGCCATGTCTGCACTTCAAAATAATATAATGAAACTTAATGTAAATATTAAAGACATGCAAGAAGTCCTGTTGAATATAAACCCTATTGTTACAAACTATGGGGCAACTTTGAAAAAAGTTGAGGACGAGATAACCACTATTAAAGAAGTTCAATCTACTATTATCCAAGGTGAAAGTATAGTTCAAAAAAAAGTGGAAAATTTGGAGAATTCCATTAGATATTTGAATTTGAGGATGGTAAACTTCCCAAAATGTAAAATGATATCTTTACAAGAACAATTAAAAAATTATTTTATTGAAATTTTACAAATACCCTTGGATAAGTTACCGGTGGTTGTAAATGTTTATTTCATAGATAAAGATGAGGGTATAAGTCCCCCCTCAGTAGTACAAGAAACATCTCTTAATGTAACCGAATTAATTGAGACCTCATTTAGTTCACAGGTGGAGAGAAGAGGCACTCTTTTAGTGAAATTTGCTCTATCAATAGATAGAGACAAAGTGTTAAAAAAGTTTATGTTAAATAGAGCCACTCTCTACCTGGGACAAAAAATATGGGTCTACCCCGATGTTTCTAAGGAAACACAGCAGAGACGGAAAAAGTTCATAATGTTAGCCAATTTGGCAAGGACATTTGGTATAAATATAATAATTAGATTTCCGTGCAAATGTGTTATGCATAGAGAAGGGAAAAGATTTGTTTATTACGATCCAGCTCATTTAGAAAGTTTCTTGGATGAGTGCAAGAAACAGAAGGAGAGTAGTAGCACTTAATTCTTGTTTATCTTGAACACCAGGTAAATTGGATAGTAGTAGAAGTACACTCCGTGTTCTGTATATTATTTAAAAATTATGATAATAATTTAATTGCTCAACTTAAGCTCCCCATTTGTTTAGTAACAGGAGTTTAGGTGAAAATATGTTATGCGTGAATATGTTTTCGAAATTAGATTGAAGTTACCCTGCTCCTAAGGATGTTCAAATGTAATTTTGAATATATGTATTAATTGCATGAAAATAGTTGTTGTGCAAAATATAAATAAAGAATTAAAAAAAAAAAAAAAAAAAAGAACGCTGATTGGGGCTTAACTTCAACAGAAGTGAGAATGTTTTTCCTCAAATAGGTATATTCTGTAGATGTATTTTCATTAACCTATAATAATTAAGTCTTAGATAAGTTTAATATCATCTTATTCCTCATCATCCATTGTTTCACCCTTTGATCACATTCACTCATTTGACAGTAAGTTTTTGTCAGTTTGTTGTTGAATTTGCTTTAAGTAAGCCGCCCAGAGCAAAGGATGATGTGGCATAGAAATATTTTAAATAGATAAAATAGATAAATAGAATTTAAATATTATCCCTCATGATCGAAGTAGTCTGTTGCGATCCTGCTCGCGGCAGGACTGCGAGCAGGCTCTCACCTTTCTTTGGCCGGCCCGACCCCCAATGTCATCTTGCCGGCACGGCAGGAGCTGTGCCGGGATTTCCTGCAGTGGCAGGAGGCTGCCATCTTGCCGGCACAGCAGGGGCTGTGCCGGGGTTCCACGCAGGGGATATAAAATTCAAATCTCCACATTTGCTTTTCCTCCCTGACCCATGGAACACTCCCTTTCCCCATGGATGACAGTACATTTGCTCTGAAACCACATACACACTTTTATCTCCTGAGGGTAGGATAATTTTCACCTGCAGGGGATTACCCATCTAATTCATAAGAATATAAGATATTCCATACTGGGTCAGACCAAGGGTCCATCAAGCCCAGTACCCTGTTTCCATTTTCCAACAGTAGGTAATCCAAATCTAAAGTACCTGGCAAGTACCCAAATATTAAATAGATCCCATGCTACTAATGCTGGCAACAAGTAGTGACTATTCCCTATTGATTTATAACAGTTCATGGACTTCTCCTTGAGGAACATATCCAAACCTTTTTTAAAACCAGCTATACTAACTGCTTTAATCGCATCCTCTGGCAATAAATTCCAGAGCGTAATTGTGCATTGAGTGAAAAAGAATTTTCTCTGATTTGTTTAAAATGTGCTAATTGATAACTTCATGGAGTATCCCCTAGTCCTTGTATTATCCAAAAGAGTAAATAACTGATAATGTAGGCAGCCAGGACCACCTCTTCCCTCTGCCGACGCGCTTTACAAAATTTAACCACTCAAACATTACAGGACAACATTTTTTGAATCAACAAGGCCGCAGCTTTATTAACAATCAGTCGTGCCCGAGCCAAAATGTACATCATTCCCCCCACATTGCTTTGATAGTTACCATCCGCCTTGCCCCAGCAAGATGATCTTTGCTAGGTCACCTGCCTAGCCATTCCATTTGTGAACTCATTTGACCCCCGCCACCGCCCAGCAAGGAGCCGAACTTTTGGCCCCCGCCACTGCCCGGCAAGGAGTCCCGCAGGGACAGCTGCACCCAGCTGTGCCCCTATCCAAATGGAACTTGGCACCTGCCAAGCCATATGAGCAATCAGCACAAAGCTGCCCCCACCAAGTAGGCTCGGGCCACCCGCCCCCGCCAGCTGCGACTAAACTTCCCCCATGAACCAACAACAATAATAAATAGGGCGAGCGGGCGGGAGGGATCGAAGAACAGCAAACAAGGCAGACTGAGGAGAGAGGAGGAGGGGAGAACCACTCGCTCAAACCTGGCTCCTCCCATGTCTGCCGACGTACCCAACCGCAGCCCAATGAGGGCTGCGATCAGGGCCAATTCAAAAAGACACGCGCAACACGGCACTCCGCCCATGAACCCTCATCGCAACGCATCGCTTTCTCCGTAGAGGGCCTGGCACCACATTACCCCGAGCATGTGTGCACGGAGCACGCCTGCTCTTCCATTCATATTGACCCATTCAGGTCTTCTCATGATTTTGTAGACCTCTATTATATCCCCGCTCAACCATCTCTTCTCCAAGTTGAACAGCCCTAACCTCTTTAGTCTTTCCTCATAGGGGAGCTGTTCAATGCCCTATATCATTTTGGTCGCCCTTCTCTGTACTTTCTCCTGTGCAGCTATATTTTTTTTTAGATGTTTTGACCAGAATTGCACACAGTATTCAAAGTGTGGGCTAACCACTGAGTGATGCAGAGGCATTATGACATTCTGCATTTTATTTGCCAGTCCCTTCCTTATAATTCCTAACGTTCTGTTTGCTTTTTTGACTGCGAGTACAACTGAGCTGATGATTTCGATATAATATCAACTATGACATCCGGATCTTTTTCCAGAGAGAGCTGGATAAACACCTTCGAACACCCTGTTGGACAGAATGAACTGCCTTTCTAGCAGTTAAAATGTTAAACAGATTAGCTAAAAATCTTATTTATGCTAATGCTGTTTATTTGTTGTAGGAAATATTTTTTACTGTATGACTCATTGAATCTGGTAAATGAAAGCATTTACCCAGAGTCTATTTTATTGATAAAGGAATTTCTGTACTACATAATAAACAAAGGAAAAAGTGACATACCTAAGGATTAAAGCACATTGATGGCTGTCTTCAGAAAGAGCTGTAAGTGTACATGATTACTTGAGTGGGTAGAATTAGTGCAGCCTTGAATTGTAAAAGTACATCAACTAATAAGAACGGATTCTTGCTCCTCTCTAACTAATTGCATCTTCTAGTGTGATCTAGCCCTTGCCTGCAGTAAGTGTCATTTAATGGATTTTCTTTATATTATCTCAAACTATAAAAAAAAAAGAACCCAATTGAGAAGAAAGCTTCTTATCCCATCAAACTTTATTGCTTCAGAAACATCCTCCTCCTCATACTATGATGAAAAGGTTTCAGTTCAAAGGAAAGCAAAAAGGAAGAGATTTCAGGTTCACTTGAAACCCAAAGACAACACAAGAACATTTGCATCATGTTCTGAGTGTTAACTTCCATTCCATAGCATTCTGGAATTTGTATCTCTACTTTTTCTATTTTTTCTAATTTGTACTGGAGAACAAAAAAAAAAAAATCAAGACTGAAAAATTGTTTCAGCATTCATATACTCCTGTTTTCTTCCTGGAGCAGAAAAAAAGGAAGGTAGTTAGTCCTATGTTGCAGAAAAGCAGAGGATTTTTACTACTACTGCTCATCATCTTGATAGTGCTACTAGCTGTATATAACACTGCACAGATACAAATTATAGGCAGTCCCTGCTCTACAGAGTTCATAGCCTAGCCAAGACACTCAGGAGAAATGAGGCTTTAGGAAAATTATGATAGAAGAAAGGTTAAAATCAGCAAGGCTATGAGCATGGACAGACAAAGTTTACAATGTAAAAGCAGCCTCAAAATAGTGGGATTTCAGGCTGGATTTGAATATGTTCCAGGCATATGGTGCAGCAAGATAGAAAGCGCTAGTGTCTGTAGTTGGTGATAAAGGACACCAAAAAGCTTCAAAGTGAGAGTGCTTGCATGTGAGTAAGATAAGGTGGATTCGTACCTTCTCTAAATTTTCCCTGGTGACATCTTTTTGCGGAATTTTGCATATTTGAATCCTCCCCTATCTTTGGAACATACTTTTGGGATAGGTCTTGCCTATATGAGGGTACGCATGTTCAAAAGAGCGTTCTTGAGGAGCTGGAGAGTGTACAGCTGAGGAAGGTGGTTTTGCAGTAAAGTTCCTGGTAGGCCTCATGGCTCATCAAACTAAGAGCTTGGCATATAAACTGAGATTTTTATGATTTTGATCAGTTTTCTAATAGTAGGGCCAGTTCACCCTTTCTGAATGGGCTGGATTTTCCAGTTACTTTGACCCTGCAACTAGTTAACAGTGGGGCAAAGATTACTGGACTAGAAGAAGTTCTGATATCCAGATTGAACTCAAAGAGGAGTTTTGCTATCCTCACCCATGGACTTATGATTTAGAATGAGGAGAATTTTCCCACACCCTTCAAGGGATTGGAGTATCTGACAATATCTTGGATCCCCACTTCTGCACTTTGGGCTGCAGAGGTCATACTTCTTCTCCGCCGGTGGAATTCTGGCACCCAGTGCATGATGTCTGATGTGCGAGAGAAAAATAAGATGTCCAGGATGGTTTACTTAGGCCCTGGGACTTTGCTATAGCCCAAGAGGGGATTACAAGCTTGAACTGTATTTGAAAATGGATGGGGAACAAAGTAGTGACTTGAGAAGAGAGGATAAATGGTTGTGACTTTGAAGAAACAGCATTAGTCATGCCACTGAATTTTGAATAGACTGTAGTGGAGAGAAATGGTTCAGCGTGAGATCTGTGAGAAACAGGTTGCAGTAGGGATGTGCATTTGTTATAAAATTAAATTTTAAAAAACGTGGCAACATGCGGGTGGTTCCTGAGCTGTTCAAAGATGGCTGCCAATGTGCTTTACTCCTTTGGAACCTTATTAAATCAGATTTTAGCAGCCCCCCTATGTTCTACAGATTTACTCCTATTCAGCTTTCTGTGATGTCTGAGACAAAATCTGGAAACACTGAGGTTGCCTTTGCAAGCTTTCAGGCACTAAATGTGATAAACTAAATCCCCCATCATCAGAACAGTTAGGCCCAGGGAAGCCTGCATTGTCATATGACACAATTTTAATTGAGCTTGAAGGAGATGCAAAAAATGTATACAGAAGCTACTTGTATGATAAAGTTAGACATAGCTCACATAAGCACATGAATCTCATCATTTCAGGAGTGGCTGGACAAGCTGGAACTTTGGACCACTGCTACTGAGATGGTGGTGTTTCAGCTTCAGGCTTCATTGAGAAAAATTGACGACTTGCAATGTGATCTCGAAGACCATGCAAATTGCAACCATCACATTATCCGTATACTCAGCCTCCCAAAAGATGCCAAAGGCTTAGACATGCTTGTTTTTGATTGAATTCACACCTTTGACTTTGGATATTACCTGATGGAGATAGAAAGGGCCTACAGGGTTCCATCACTGCCTCTGCAGAACTCTATGTACTTGCACCCAGAAGTGGATAAAGTGCTGCGCTACACACAAACTTTATTGCTTTTGGAAGCAGCCAAAGCTAAGTCTTCCATACCTCACAATGGTAAGAGGATTTTATTTGCTCCCAATTTAGCCAAAACAACTGTTCAATGTCAAAAGAATTTCTCAGTATGTGACCTTGGTTTCAGCAATTAGGAAATAATTTTGGCATACTTTACCTGGCCAAGATGCAGGTTACTGTTCATAAGAACTCTGACCCTTTAAAACGAATCCCATAGCTTCCCCCACCCTCCAGACCCCCCAAAAAACTTTTTACAGGTACCTGGTGGTCCAGTGGGGGGTCCCTGGAGCGATCTCCTGCTCCCGGGTCGTCAGCTGCCACTAATCAAAATGGCGCCGATGGCCCTTTGCCCTTACCATGTGACAGGGTATCAGTGCCACGATCAATATCGTGGGGTTTTCCTATCGTTTTGGGGGAGCCCCCGATTTCTGATGATTTTGAGAATATCGTCCGATATTTTCAATCGTCCGAAGCCTGATTCACATCCCTTATCTGTTGTACTTATCAAGCTATCTGACTTAGCCAAATAAGTAGCATTTTAAAACTTATCCAGCTAAGTAGCATTTTTTAAAATTTTTTATTTATTGCAAATTTATACAGAAAGCAACAAGCAAATACTTATTAGCCAGGAGCTTTGCAATGACCTTTTGACATAACTTAGTCATAAGAAATTATTAATCAAGATACTTCAAACAAAGTCTATGGTCATTGCGACAAGTCCACAAAAATTATGGATCCAAAAACTATATGAAGCTATAGTAGTAAGATAATTTAAGGAAATATAGCTTGGGCTTACTTAAATCAATTTGAGAATATTACACTATTGAGGTATAGCAGTTTCTGGCCTCTCTACCATTGGAGCAGAAGAAATTCTATCAGATATAAACTTCGATAGCTGTGATGGTCAAAAGAATATATAATTAACCTCTTTATATCTAATATAGCATTTACATGGACATTTCAATTTAAATGTGGCTCCCATTTGTAACATTTGAGGTCTCATTATCAAAAATTGACGTCTCCTCTTTTGGGTATCTCTTGCCACGTCATGGAATATTTGAACCTTCATCTGTAGAAACAATTCTTTAGTAAGAAAGTATTTCTTCATTACTCATTCTTTATCAGTATCTAACAAGAGAGATATTATTAGCGTTGAAGGTTGAGCTATTTCTGTATCAGAAGATTCCAAGATTTCCGATACATTTAATGGTGTTAAGGATTGAAAATCCTGTTTCCCAGTGTTTTTCAATCTCATAGCTGGTGTATAATAAACTTTGGTTAATGGTGGAAGTGTATTTGGGGTAAACTTCAATATCTCTATCGCGTACCTGCTCTACATGTCTCTAGCCGAGACAAGTAGCACTTTGGGAATGTTTATTAATTTTACATTTTTCCCTCGCAGTTGGTTTTCTAAATTCTCCAACTTTCTTCCTAAGAGTTGATTTTCTTTATTATTTTCTTTATTATTGATAGATATTGATTATTCAAACTCCCAACAGAACTTTGCACTGCTTGTATTACATGATCTTTCTTTATATTCTTCTCTTGTAATCTCTTTATATTCCTCTCATTTTCAACTACTTTATTAACCAAAGGGGTTAATTGTGAAGAAATATTTTCATTTAGCAAAACTAGAGTTTCCCAAATAGTTTCATGAGAAAAAATTGTCGGTCTCACCATTGGAGTTATTTTAAGAGGTAAAGACTCTTTACTGCTTCCAAAAGTTGATTCGGCCTCCTGCTTTTCTTCTCCTGCTGCACTCACACCGGAATCACCGACCGCGTCTAGTTCCAACGTGATCTCATTTGTTGTTTCTTCTCCAAGACTTCTAGGTGTGATGTAATCATCAACCCGCACTGGAGAACTCCCCCGCTGACCTCCTCTCACCATCGCAGGGTTTTCTGGTTGTGTTCTCAATACTGGGGATAAAGATATTGTAGTCTCCTGGAGGGAATCCATTGTACCCATGCCTTCCTTGATTTCTTCCCGCAATTGCCTTCCCGGTTGGGTAGGCCCAACAATCACATGGGCTTCCATCAGGCCGACCACCAGTGCCAGGGTTGGGGCTTCAACTAGACCCCTCTCCCATGCCCGTCTTTTCTGGCCTGAAAGCGGCATTTAATTAAGGAGATACTTAATCCATAGGTAAGAGTAACCAAACGCTCAATGGGTCTAAGCTATTACATCTTTAGGATCCATAAAGATGGAAGAGAAGAGTTAAAAGTACCACTAACATATCTCAAGATATATAATGGCAAAAGCAAGTTTTCCTACCTGAGGCAGAAGGGAGATCTCTCTTTCATTCCATTTGAAGTAAAAGCAAAATCACTAAGAAGTATCACCAAAATCAGGACAAAGCCGTGCACCGGCGGAAGCTGCACACCGCACTGAGGCAGATTTTATAGGCCTCCTCAGTCACAGCAGTGATGTCACTCAGCATGACAGGATCTTCGTCGGGGCCGGGCTTGAAGCTTCACCACTGGTATCTCTTGCAAGGTAATTTCTCACAATCTCTCCTCCTCTGAGAAGAATTACACTGAGGGCGATTTTATAGGCTTCCTCAGACATGGCAGT
Source organism: Rhinatrema bivittatum (assembly GCF_901001135.1). Taxonomy (NCBI): domain Eukaryota; kingdom Metazoa; phylum Chordata; class Amphibia; order Gymnophiona; family Rhinatrematidae; genus Rhinatrema; species Rhinatrema bivittatum. The sequence continues at coordinate 381,568,423 of NC_042617.1, forward strand.
GACGTCACTCAGCGCGACAGGATCTCCGTCAGGGCCGGGCTCGAAGCTTCACCCCCGGTATTTCTTGCAAGGTAATTTCTCACAGTCTCTCCTCCTGTCACATGGTAGGAGCAATGGATGGCTGGCACCATCTTAAAAAATGGCATGGGCCATCCATTGCTCCTACCATGTGACAGGGGCCAGTCAATGGCACCGATAGCCCCTGTCACATGGTAAGAGCAAAGGGCCATCGGTGCCATTTTGTTACTGGCAGCTGATGGCCCAAAAGCAGGAGATCACTCCCGGGACCCCCACTGGACCACCAGGGACTTTAGGCAACTTTTGGGGAGGGCCAGGAGAGTGGGGGATTGTAAATAATTAGATATGAAGGGTTGGGGTGGGCATGGTTTGGGTTTTTTTTTCTGTGTGCCCTTTCTCCTCCCCCCCCAAAAAAAAAATGATAAGAAATGATAAGAAAACCACACGAAAGTTCGGGGGGTTTTCCTATCATTTTCGGGGACCCACGATACATGACGAAAAAGGAAATATCGTATGATATTTCCTTTCTTCATAAAAACGATGCACATCCCTAGAAATCACTAGTTTGACCACTTAGTGCACCAGTTTGCCCAGTCTATCTCTAGGTCTTCAAGACCCTTCTGGTTCTTCAGCCTGAACCCCGCCCAGTTTACCCAGACCCCTCACCCAGTCAGTTTTTGGATATAACAAGTTTTATTCTGATAAACACCTGAAAAAAAGCAGATGTAAATATACACTAATAACAGCCCTACATGCACTGCAGTCGCTGGTTTTAAAATCAGGATTTATATGTATAAATGTTGCCCCTACCCCAGAATGCCCCAGCCCTGCCTGAAATATACCCCTATTTTCACACTCTCTGTTGCGCACATGCATACATACACATATTATTTACCGGTTTTAAAATAAGAGTTGCTCACTCAATCTATGGGCCTTTTAACATGAGCAACTCTTTTAAAATTGGCTGAAGTCAGAGTTTTATCTCTGAATGTTTTTGGGTCCTGTGCAGACTTTAGAGCTTATGGATTACAAAAAAAGTAGTGTCTGATTTGAAATATTTAAGGGATTACTTTTTTACTGAGCTGGAGATTGCGGGTCCTAAACACGAGGAGTGCATTGTTTCATCAGTTCAAGATGCTTTTCTTAGGCGATCTATTTTGCATTTGTCATGCTAGGGTTGATTGGACACTAGTAGAATAACCTTGACTCTGCATGTTAATTATGTTCGTTGTATCATACCATATTTCCGCTTCAGTTTACTTTATAAAAAGATTGATAGGCTGCTGTGAAACTTTCTGTGGGAGAACAAAGCCCAACGAATTTCTGCGAAGAAGCTGAAGGCCTCCATGGTATGGGATGGTATTAACTTCCCTGACTTCAATAGCTACCACTTAAAGGTGAATTTTAAAAGCCCGAGGCACACATCGGTCAGGAGATGCAGATATTTTGGGCTGTTGGTGTTTATTGGGTGTAATTTGTAAGGCACACCACATGCTGTTTTGTTTTTTTCACCATATGTCTCCTTATCCCACTTTGTAATATGTCCAGATCTGATGGTTTGTTGCCATTACTCATTCTTGCTTGCCTATGCCTGTTGTAACCTTTTTCAAAACATGGCAACAAATGTATTTAATTTGTGTTTGCAATAAAACAAAATAGCACAATCAATGAAAAATGTGTTAAATCTTCATTTTGTTGCCATTGAAGCCTATGAGAGAAATATTAAGCTTTGCATTTTTGTACTTATTTCATTTAATTTTTTAATTTATATGCCACATTATCCGAGGTCCCAAGCAGCTTACATAAAACCATTCATAATCGATAAAACATTCATACAATTTAACACTAAATAAGACTAGAACTCTGCTCAATACGTAAACAGTCATCAGCCCACTTGCTTGAATAGCCCTCCTGAGACTTTTCATTGAGATCTTAGTTACAATTCAAGTTGAATGCTTCCATAAATAGAAATGTTTTTAAATGCTGTTTAAATGTTTTAAACCTATCTCCTTCTGCAGAGCCTCAGGGATTTGGTTCCATAATATTGAAACCATTACCACGAACTGCCTCTCCTCTGCTAATCTGATAAACTGAGCGGAGGGCACATCCAGCAGGCATTGTCTGGAAGATCAAAGACTTCTCACCGGCTGGTATATTTTAAATAATGAGTTAATGCATCATGGGGCTTCATTGCTCACTGCCTTATGAATAATCAATAAAATCTTACATCGTACTCTCCATTCCACTGGCAACCATTGTAAGGAATACAAAATCGGAGAGATACGTTCCAAGTGAGTGGTCTCTGTAAGAATATATGCTACAGAATTTTGAATTATTTGAAGAGTTTTTAACATTACATGAGGAAGGCCAAGATAAATAGAATTACATGGCAACATAGTAATGATGGCAGAAAAAGACCAAATAGTCCATCCAGTCTACCCAGCAAGTTTCTTATGGTACTAACTGCCACTCCGTGCAGGTTACCCCCCAAGCCTTTTATTAAGGGTAATAATATTAAGAATCAAAACCAAGCAAATATCAAACCCATATCAAAATTACTGCTAGCAACATTTTTACAGGGTGAGCAACGTTCCTGGTAATTCATATAGTGCTGCTGCTTGAACGTGCTTTGCTTTTGGACTTCACCGTAAAAGCAGTCCTGTGCTTTTTTCCCTAATATTTGTGAATCAGTATCTTGGTTTATAAAAGTCAAGGCCCAGCATGGGTTGTTGTCTGAATCCAATTGTCTTTTCTTCCCCTTTTTACAGTAGTCTAGTCCCAATACTACCAGCAATTGCAAGATTGTCCGAAAACATATCTGCTTCCAAACATGGTTTAAGCTTCTGCAATATAAATCCTAAAAATTGATTTTTGTACAACTGTTCTAACTTGAGCTTTACATGATAACTCAGGGAGGTTAGACCTGCTCTCAGTTTGCTCTTCCTATCCCCCCAATAAAAACATGTACCACTTTTTGGCATTTGAACATAGGCCGCAGTTTATTTACAAACCCGAGCCCCTTACAACTAGTATAACATCATAACATTTTTCGTAACTACCAACACCCCCCCGCCCCATTCTCTTCCCCTTTTCACCCCCCCCCCCCCTTTTCTGGCTCTACCCCTCGTCCCAGAGGTAAAGCAACTGCCACCCTCCTCCTCCCCTTGCCCCACCTCACACCAGTGAGGGCAAGCCCTGGCCCTGAGCTATAGCCCCCAAGCTCACAGGTCTTGTGCAACAGCCTCCCCAACTGCACGAGTTGCCCCCCCTTTTTCCACCTCCTTTTAACATTACAAATTCTTCAATAGTAACTCGGGCTCAGGTATACCGCCACAGACAAGGACTGTTTAACCAGTCCTTGTTCCCCCACTGTGGCCTCCATCTCCTGAAAAGCACCCTCTGCAAACTTTCCTGTAGGGAATTATTAAACAAGTCCATCACTACTTCCAACAAATCGACTCCATCTCCCTGGAATAATCCATCCTCAACCCCCCACGCCCATCTATGCCTTACCCAAAAACCTCCCTCCCTGATTACCCATTTACCCAACTGCCGATTCATCTTGGTTACCCCTGATTTCCATAAAATTTCCATTTTAAACCAGAGCCGGACAATGATGTCCGACCATCCAATTAGTATCCTTGGCCATTGAATCCAAATTTGCGAACGATCTTTTTTGATGCATGTGACCAATTCCCTACACGACTTTTTGCCCATGTCATTTCCCCGAAGATGGATAAGCACAACATCCAGCACGCCCCCACATTTCTGTCCTCTCCCATAGGAATGGTAAGAGTTTGTCCCACTCCATTCCCCTCTTGCTGAACCAGGACACGCTCCACTGCCATCGGTCCAGATCCAAATGTTCACCATAGGGCCTTCCCAAGGCTCGCCGCTGAGCCCGGTGAATAAATGAGTGGCCCACAATCCAGACACACCCTGTTCTTCGCACCACTCTGAATAGCTCAGTAATAAAAGAAGACGTGATCTTTATGCATCCTCACAGCCCCGCAAGCACAGAAGAGCCTCCCCACCTCTCCCCCGTCTTGAATCTTGTTTTAACCTTCTCCCTTTTTTTTTTTTTAATGTCCTGACATAGGTCAGGAATGCGTTGGATTTCCACCTGCCAATATCTTGAATGCCGGCACCTGATATCCCCCCTTCTGCAGCTGATGTCGCCACCCCTATTCAGAAAGAATGCGAGCTGTAATACTTCACATTCCACCCAACCTGTCTGACCAACAAGTGCAGCACCCTTGTGAATTGAAACCTGGTTAAAGGCTGCCCGTTCCTGTGAATCAACAACGGACTATACATTGCTGGATGGTTCCTCATGTATAGTTTCATTAACCGCACTGGACATATCCCTGCACTATCAGCCAGAAGGAGTGTGATAATTTGCCCCTTCCTTCTCTGGTCCGTTTTGGATTTCTGTAAGAACAGCTGTATGACCGCCAGACCCATTATCACATGCCGTACCAATAGCCCTTGATCAGGGATGTCCGCCTTGGACTTCGCCACCAACTCACTTATCCTCATGGCCCCGAAGAAAGCCAATGAAAACACTGTGCTGAACAACCGAACATCATATTTGGACCAACATACCGCCAGCAAGTGTTTTATTAAATGAATCAAATCCGTATATCTAATCGGCTTTCGTTTATCCCCCTCCCCTTCCTTATCCCTCTGGCACCCCCCAAGTACCTGCTTTATATTAAAGCTACACATCGGGTTAACCCATCCTCGCAACTTTTGAAAAAAGGCAAACCCCGCCAGCTGAACGCGCACCAAACCCACAGAATAACCCAGTCTTCTGGCTCTTAAGATGTACTGCACTATGTTCCCATCCGAAACAGGCCCTGAATGCCATCCGGTAGACCTCAAAAAATGAATCACTGCTGTTCTGCCTGCAATGTACGCTGCCCATTAGACTCCATTTGTCGTCCTCCCAAGATTCCACAATTCCTCTGGAAAATGCTCGGGTGACTCCTTCGCGTGTGGTGCTAAATCCCGAAAAACCTTCCATTGGAAACGAGATAAAGCATCCGTTATGAGGTTCTGTACTCCCGGGATGTGCTTGGCCCTAATACTAATATTTCTACATAAACAAGTCATGATTAATGCCTTTAACAACACCGAAACCCTCAAACATCATGCTGCCAAGTTATTAATTACCTGCACCAGCCCTAAATTGTCACATCAAAACACCACTCTCTGATTGGCTAATTGCTCCCCCCAAACCACTACTGCTACTACCATAGGGAAAAATTCCAAAAACGTGAAAGTTCTTGGTCAACCCACTATCCACCCACTCCCCAGGCCACGGTTCTGCACACCACTGACCGCCAAAGAAAACTCCGAAGCCCGTAGCCCCTGCCACATCTGAAAATAACTCAGTTCCCAGCCTCCCTCCCCAGGATCAGCAAAACACCATTGAATGACTGCAAAAAGACTTCCCAAACCCCTAGCTCTTCCTTGATGGACTTGGTAACTCGTATGTGATGATGACTCGCCTTAATTCCTGTAGTGGCTGCCGACAACCATTGTATGAATGCCCTCCCCATAGTTATCACCCAACACACAAAATTCAAGGACCCAATCAACGACTGCATTTTCTTCAAAGTCACCTTAACCACACTCCTCACCTCTCTCACTACTTCCCACAATTTAACCACCTTGTCATCAGGTAATCGAGAAATCATCCTCTCTGAGTCCAATTCAATCCCCAAGAAAGTTAACCTGTAGCTGGGCCTTCCGTCTTGTCCTCCACAATCGGTACCCCAAAATGCCTCTAAAAGCCCCTCTGTTTTTGACACAACTTGGACTCCTTCCTTCTCACAAACAAAAAATTGTCCAAGTAATGCAACATTTGATAGGATCCTGTGTGCCTTTCCATTACCCACTGTAAAAAGGAACTAAAAGCTTTGAAATATGCCCAGGATATGGCACAACCCATGGGCAAGCACCGGTCAATGAAATAACTCCCTTCAAACGAAAAACCCAATAAAGGCACGCTAGATGGGTGAATCGGTAATAATCTGAATGCCATCAACGCTCCAAACCCTGCTTGCCAGACCAGTGCTAACGCTTCATTAAAAGAAGCATAACGGACCGTGCATTTCTCCCTGGGGATGAAGTAATTCACCGATGATCCTTTCGGAAAAGACAGATTGAGAATCATCCTGCACTTCCCAGCCACTTTTTTCGGAATGACAGCCAATGGTGACAAATGCATTAATGGGATCGGAGGCACCTCGAATGGGCCCGCAATCCTCCCTAACTGCAATTCCACTTCTAATTTGCTCTGCACCACCTCTGCCAATTGACCCACCGATTTTGCATTTCGTACTCTCTCCCTGCACCCCGGACCCTCATAAGGTATATGGAAACCCTCTTTAAAACCCCAAAAGAACAACTGCACCGCAGTGCGATCCGGGTAAAGTTGCAGCTACTCCTGCATTGCTGCGAACCTCACCGGTGAGACTGCTTTTCGTAACAAATCACTGGTTTTCCCCTTTGACAGGGGCAGGAATGACACTCTGCGAGCACTTGGAAGCTGGGTGTGCTTCATTGCAATTAGCGCAGGCGTGCCGAAATTTGCAATCTGGGAAGAGGCACATGACCTTATTAAATCGCCAACACAAGTGTCCACTGCCGACAGCACTTTTTCCTCCTGCTCCCCCTTTTCCCACTGCCCCGACAGCCCAAAACGAATTATTGCCTACACCTCCCCCACCTGATCCTACCCCTCCCACATTCACAGGATAGCATTTGGGGCATAAATGGACATGTGGAGATTAATGACAGAATTTTACAAACTTTGTAGCAGGTGCCAATATTTTATATAGTACCACATTTTTCTGCTCTAATACAAAGAAAATGTATACTTTCTCTACCACTTTTATAAACTTGTATGCATATATTTTATGAGCAAAATTATTGTTTGTGACACAGTACAAATAAATGCCCGGATTTAAATGCGGAGACAGGTATTTTATAATGTACATACAGTATATCATTTTGAAAATACTTGCACATATTCTTGGAATCACCAGTTCACCACTACCTCCACCAGTTCACCACTACCTCCACCAGTCCTAGCACATCACCTTGGACCCCCACTAGTTCATCCAGGCCTCCTACCCAAAAACTGCAGACAGCAGACAAACCCAATGTCAGTTATATGAATCAATTAGCAAATTTAAAAGTGTATGAATAAGACTGGTAATGTATATCTCTTACAAAATAGCAGTTTTTATGTTAGAACCCCATTCCAGAATACCCCTAGACCATCCAATTTTTGTGGTATAATATACACATGAAACCAAAAACACACTCATATTCATGTTTATAAAATTGTATATATGTGTATTTGTGTGTATAAACTGTATATACTATTTTTACACAAGGAACTCCTTTGAAAATTAATACCATAATTTTTAATATCCAAAAATATTCTTGCAAGTCCATCCCCACTTCCCAACTCCACTACCAGGAATTCCCTTACTCAGTCCAGATAAATTTATGTGTAAGCATGGCATACACACATAAGCTTAGTCTCATACAGTAAATTGAGAGGTCAATTTTGTAAAAAGCCATTTCTGCATACAAAGCACTGTTTTATCCACAGAAGTCCATTTGGAAATAAACCTAAAGACATTCTAAAAATGTCTACTAGCCCAGTGTTACGTACAGGGTATTTAATGTGCCTATGGGCCTCAGCCCAACCCCAGAAGAATCCATGACCGAACCGAGGGTTGACGGCGTGTTCCAGCATGGCTGACGGTCTTACCCTCTGCCAGGCCTGCAAGCTCCCAAGGCCAACAACAGGATGATTTTGGAATGTGAATGGTCCTCCGACCATTCCGAGCCCTTTCGGACCTGCCGCTTGGATCGGCAGGGAGCAGCAGGCCGGCCTGAGGATGAGGGCAGACGGAGGCCTTGACACGAAGACATGACACCAAGGTTGATGCGACGGCATCACAGACGAGGGTTAAAGCGAAGACATGACACCTGGGCTGATGCAACGGCATCAGAGACGAGGAACTTGACGAAGTCCAGACGAGACGAGAAGCTGGGAAGGAAGACATTGGCACTGTCTCTCAGGGCACCCTACACAGCCCATCTTCACGGGCGGACCCAATGGGCTGGTCACTGACCACCCTGTCCCACTGCGTGCCCTACACAGCCCGGGGAGGCTGGTCACAGACCACGCTGAGAATGGGACGAGAGCAGGGAAGAATCCAGTCGAAGTGGGACTCCAACGACGAAGCCAGATGTCGCCCGAAGCACCACAAAGGCTGGCAGGACATGGCGGCTCAGGAGCACAGGACACCAGTCCACTGCCGGCATCTCCCATGACGAAGCTGCGTCACCCGGAGATCCACGGCCGGCAGAACAGAAGGCTCCGGAGCAGGCACGAACACCAAGGAGGGCCAGGACATCAGGAACTGAAACACCAGGACGGGGACCTCAGGCAATGAAGACATGATTCAAGACACAGACAAGACGAGGAGCTCCACGAAGAAGACAAAAGCCTGTCGGAGCACTGGACAGCAGGAGCTTCCAGAGACAAAGTAACTCCGATGCAAGACAAGACTGACTGGAAGTTGAAGTCCTTTTATAGGGCTGCAGACCGGTGACTCCCTGGGAGGAGTTTGGATGGCCCAAACCTAGCTGGTCCTATAACTACAGAGGAGTGCTGCGGGCCGGCCCCTAGGGAGAAGGGCATGGCTCAAACCAGGAAGTCCATGCAGCCACAAGCAAGCCTCAGGCAGGCCCCAAGAACATAGAGGCCTCCCAGGCCCTGGAGCAAATCCTGGATAGTTCATAGGTGAGACCCCGGCTTCGGAGCGGCCTCCAGGAAGAGCTAAGGAGCCTCCCGTAGCACCACTACAGGAGGGTTCATAATACCCAGTACCCAAATTTTACTATGAAAATTTTGTATTTGATACAAAAGTTTATTTTATTATGTTTGTGGAATACTTGGATGTTATATATATTTATTTAAATTCAATAGTACAATTGTATTTGATTTCTGAGGTATACAAAATTTATTAAATAATAAATAAATAATTTTCCCCTTTCAGATTAACTAGAAAATTGTTAGAATTCTGCCTGCGGGCCAAGACGCAGGCAGTCCCCCACCTTCCACTGCAGGCCGACGCCGTCCCTCGTTTTGGGCTGAGCCGCTGCATTCCTGGTTTCCCCGCAGTCCTAGAGATGCCCACTGCCGCTCCTGTTCCATCGCGGCTGGAGCCATCACCTGGGGTCCTTTCTTCGAGCGGCAGGGAAGCCACCTCAGCCGCTGCCTGTTTCCCAGCGGCAGGAAAGCCTCCTCAGCCGCTGCCTGTCCATCTGCTTCACGGCAGGGAGCCACCTTTCATCGGGCCTTCACACAGCCTGGACGCCACTGTCCTCGGTCCTGCTCCCAGGCCCTCTAAGCATGCAGCCGCACCTCTCCTCATCATTTAAAGGGGCAGCGGCGGGGAAAGTCCCGTGGCCCTTAGCAGTGATGTCATCAGTCTTTGCCGGACCAGCCCTATAAAAGGGCCTTGCCTCAGTTCCTCAGGGCTTCAGATCCGTTCTTCACAGTGTCTGTTGTCTTCTTCCTGATCCAGGTCCTCCGTGGTCTTCCTGTGCCATGATGGATGTTCATTCCGTGTTCTTCATGTTCCTGAACTTCATCACCTTGATGTTCCTGGTCTCATCCCTCATCAGAGCTCCTTCATCGCCTGTTCCATGTTCCATTGCAATATTAAGTAGGAGGAATGGAAGATTAAAAAACAAAAGTTTTTAAAAAAGTGTCAGCCATCAGGTTTGGGAAACGGACGCTCAGTTAACCAGCATCCATTTCCCGAACACATGGCTGTGCACCGGTTAGGAAAACAGACGCTGATAAATTCAGCATCTGTTTTCTTAACCAGCGGGTGGCCATAGACAGCCGGTGTCTCTCAGGTGCACACTGTCAAGGAGGCACTAGAGGCACACAATCTACCCAAGTGCCTCCTTCACAGTGGGTCACCTAAGTAGAATATTGCATGGCACCCCCAGGAGTGGTGCCTGGGGGCACATTAGGAAAGCAGGCACTGAATACTAGGGATGTGAATCGGGCTTCTGACGATTGAAAATATCGTACGATATTTTCAATATCGTCAGAAATTGGGGGCTCCCTGAAACCGATAGAAAAACCCCACGAAATTGTTCGTGGGGGTTCTCTTATCGTTTTGGGGGAGGGCGGGAAAAACGGCATACAAAAATAACCCCTAAACCCACCCGACCCTTTAAAACTAATCCCTTAGCTTCCCCCACCCTCCCAACCCCCCAAAAAACTTTTTACCGGTATCTGGTGGTCCAGGGGGTTCCCGGGAGCGATCTCCCGCTCCCGGGCTGTCGGCTGCCACTAATCAAAATGGCGCCGATGGCCCTTTGCCCTTACCATGTGACAGGGTATCCGTGCCATTGGCCGGCCCCTGTCACATGGAGGGAGCACTGGATGGCCGGGGCCATCTTTAAAAATGGCGTGGCCATCCAGTGCTCCTACCATGTGACAGGGGCCGGCCAATGGCACGGATACCCTGTCACATGGTAAGGGCAAAGGCCATTTTTATTAGTGGCAGCCGACGGATATGGGCGCACCACTTCTATGCCTGCACAGGAAAGGTACTGGCCTTCAAATGGCACCAAAAAGGTTGGCCTTCCCTGTCAGTGTTTATCCAGCACAGAGTGAGTGCCAAAAGATGTGAGCTGGGGTGCCTACCTCTAAGTAAAGTGTGCATGATATGGTTGACGGAAAGCAGACCAGTGATAGCAAAAATGGACTCTATAATAGCAGTTCCATTACTCATCAGCTACCAAGCAAGCAAACCTACCCCCACCTCACCCACACACATGCATACTCCTGCACCTGGTATATCAGTACATGCTGTGTGTAAAGCTGCAAGATCCTAACCACTCATCAGAATCAGCCCAACAGCTATAGCATTATCTAGTCCTTGCTAATTCATGTTCTATCCATCATAGCATCGCCACATTAACAGCACTTTTCTGAACCTGCACAAACTCCATCCATTAAGTAGCAAAGCTCTGCATCAACCTAATGTCTGTGTAGGCTGCACACCCCCTATTAACTTTACTATTCTGCCTACTCCAACTAGTACGTGGTAAAGCATCATGGGGGGGGCACAGGGCACACAACAATCTAATGTCAACTATCACAGTCAAGTTGTACAGCATATTTGACATGTCACAATGCCAACCAACATAACTCTGCCCCTCTATGAACACTACCTATTAACTCTGAGTGTACTTGGGAAAATGTTACAGTACAAGGGGTCAGGCCATTGCAACCACAGCCCATATGCTGGCCGTTCAGAGTTGACTGCTTTCAATGGGCCTACCACTTCATCAATGCTTTCCAAAAAAAGTCTGCGCTTTATGAATGTGCACACACTGCCTGCTCAGGGGTCAAGATAGTAGTGGCACGGAAGGGACCTCAGAGTTCAGCAGCATCCACATGCAGAGTGATTGACAAAGGCAAACACAGCTGCTCATTCACCAAGTGAGACACACACTTATGTTTGGATTATGGACGACTGGCTCCACTTCTAGCACCTACACTTCTGCAATAGAGATGTGATTCGGCCAAACTTTTGGTTCAGCCTTCGTTATTGGCCCGCCGCAGGAAATTTCATTTTCCCGCAGTTCGGACCGATTTTTTTCAGCTGCCCCGAATTTCGGGGTTAGTGCGCACTAACCCCGAAATTTTGCCACCCTCCCAACCCCAAGATTTACCAACAGTCCCTGGTGGTCCAGCAGGGGTCCGAGGAGCAATCACCCCCTCTCGGGCTGTCGGCTGCCAGTAATCAAAATGGTGCCAGTGGACCTTTGCCCTTACCATATGACAGGGGCTAAATGGTAGGAGCAATGGATGGGGTGGTCAGGCAAGTCTTGGGGGGTCGGGACGGTTGGGGCATGTAATTAATTAAATTTATAGGGTTGGGTGGGTTTGGGTTTGTTTTTTTTTAATGTGCCCTTTCCCACCCACCCCCCCCCCCCTCCAAAAAACGATAGGAAAACCACACGGAATTTTGTGGATTTTCCTTTTGTCTGGTCGGCCCCCCGAAATGCCACAAAATAGGAAATATCGTCTTTATTTCCTATTTCGTTGCAAATGAATGCACATCCCTAATGTGCAATATGTTGGTTCATCCTATGTATTTCATCATATTACATTGAGCTCTGTGTCTGCTTCTCAGTAAGCGCCCAACTGAATAAGGCTTTTCTCCCATTCTGTGTGTGTATGGATAAAATGCTTTACATCCCTCCCTAAGTTCTAATGAGTTAGTCAAAGTCCTTCTGGGCAAACATAAGTAGCTGGGCACCGAAACAAATGCTGTCAGAGGCATACATAACACTTACTTAGTGTGAGGTAGGGCATAGGTAGTGTGAGGTGAAGGGCATAGGTAGCACTAAATTCATGTCTGGCAAGACTGCAACACAGAAAGGCCATCAGCCAGCATGGAAAACAAAGGAGGATTAGATGCCAAAGTCTTTTTCAATCTTTATTGTAGTGGAGACATTTTTTTTTAAATAATTGCCTAACTCAGGCCAAGTTTCTCCGTTCATGCTACGGCTGCGTCAGGGGCTTAGACTCTCATTTGAACTTGGGACAATTAAGGAAGCATCAAGCTTGTAAATCAATATCATTTAAAAATAATCCGCAGTGGGAGCCACGTGCATGTTATAAAATCAGGGGTGGCGCGCACAAAGGGGTGCACACTAGTGGACCTTGCGCGCCGAGCCCTCGGGGAGACCAGCTGGCTTTCCCCATTCCCCCCTCCCACACCTTCCCCACCCTGTCCCGCCCCCAGCCCGGAAAAAAAAAATCCATACCATTATCTCACATGTTACGCCTGCCAGCCAACTGCCAGCTTGCAATCCCCCATCCCATCAGCTGTGTGGAGGCCTCTGGCCATGCCCCCACCCCGCCCCGGACCACCCCGCCCCGCCCCCACACCGCCCATTTTTTCAAGCCCCGGAACTTACATGCATTTCGGGGCTTTATGCACGCCGCCGGGCCTTTTGAAAATAGGCCAGGCGCACGCAACGCCCCTACGCATGTAAATCCTTTGAAAATCTGCCCCATAGCATCTGCCCCATAGCATCTATAGCACCATGTAGCACTGGCAACTGGTGGTCGCCGCATCTCAAAAAAGATATAATTGCGATGGAGAAGGTACAGAGAAGGGCGACCAAAATGGTAAGGGGAATGGAACAGCTCCCCTATGAGGAAAGACTAAAGAGGTTAGGACTTTTCAGCTTGGAGAAGAGACGGTTGAGGGGGGATATGATAGAGGTGTTTAAAATCATGAGAGGTCTAGAATGGGTAGATGTGAATTGGTTATTTAGTCTTTCAGATAATAGAAAGACTAGGGGGCACTCCATGAAGTTAGCATGTGGCACATTTAAAACTAATCAGAGAAAGTTCTTCTTCACTCAGTGCACAATTAAACTCTGGAATTTGTTGCCAGAGGACGTGGTTAGTTCAGCTAGTATAGCTGTGTTTAAAAAAGGATTGGATAAGTTCTTGGAGGAGAAGTCCATTACCTGCTATTAATTAAGTTGACTTAGAAAATAGCCACTGCTATTACTAGCAACGGTAACATGAAATAGACTTAGTTTTTGGGTACTTGCCAGGTTCTTATGGCCTGGATTGGCCACTGTTGGAAACAGGATGCTGGGCTTGATGGACCCTTGGTCTGACCCAGTATGGCATGTTCTTATGTTCTTATGGCGCTTTCAGTAAGGCTGAAATGGAAGGGGTACACCTACAGCACTATCATGGATGCATTACTCTTGCTAAGTATGTTCAATTTTTGTGACAGGTAAATCCTGTGCTGGCTTAGAAGCCATAACATGCAGGCATTTCCTGTGATTAGCCTATAGGTGTGACAAGCCTAACCAAGATTATCAATACCTACATGCATGGCAGTAAGACCAGGACTGGATCTACATATGCTGTCAATGTGGATACAGTTGCAATTCCTAGTCTGCAGTGGCTCCTTAACTGCCAAGGCTGTAGTGTCACCTCTGTGTGGCCATGGCCATTTGACAGTAAGCAGAACCAATAGAGAGGTAGTACCTCACATACACATGTTTGAGCACCTTGCAATAAGGCTATAACCAACAAATTCTATCACTGAAACCTTTAACTGTGTATCTGTACCTTTCACATGTGTGTTCTTAAGGGTCAGAGTTATTTACAATTTAATAGCATTTTGACAGCTGCAGCTCTCGATGTTCTAGGAGGAGCTGGGGTGGCAGCACATTGTTCAGCCAAAGTCACACACTTGTGAAAGGTAGGAAGGGGTCCACTGGGGAGAGCTGGCAAAGCACACCATGCTAGGTAGCCCATAAAGTGTCACGCAATCCGTGCCTCTTTTAGTCTAACTATCAGGAAGAGCATATGGTGGTAGCGTCATGTCTTTCTTATAATCTTTACTAGCACCACAGTTTTTCCAGTACAGTGTACTGATGCATTGTGAAGACAAATGCTGTGTAAGCATATGTGTTTTCTGTTACACAGTGACCTACACACGGTAGCAGTGTGAGAAAGAAAGATAGTAGCACGGAGAGGAACAGTGAACACACTTCTGAATTACCTCCCCTGGAAGGGGAAGTGGTATGTAAGGACTCTCTGGCAAAGTAGCATTCTATAAGGTTTTGCCGAAGCAGGCTGCCCCTCAGCGTGCTCTCCTGGTGTTGTGCAGGTTGACATGGTGGATCTGGGGAAAGATCTGGACATATCTCCATTGGAATTCTGTGTCATAGAAAGATATTATGGAATAGGGATGTGAATCATTTTTCTGACGATTGAAAATATCGTACAATATTTTCAAAGTCGACAGAAATCGGGGGCTCCCCGAAACCGATAGGAAAACCCCACGAAATTGTTCTTGGGGTTCTCTTATGATTTTTGGGGAGGGCAGAAAAAACATCACAGAAAAACAACCCCTAAACCCACCCTGACCCTTTAAAACAGATCCCTTAGCTTCCCCCACCCTCCCAACCCCCCCCCCCCACACACACACAAAAAACTTTTAAAAGTACCTGGTGGTCCCTTGGAGGTCCCGGGAGCGATCTCCCGCTCTCGGCTGCCTCTAATAAAAATGGCGCCGATGGCCTTTGCCCTTACCATGTGACAGGTGCCATTGACTGGCCCCTGTCACATGGTAGGAGTAATGGATGACTGGTGCCATCTTTAAAAATAGTGCGGGCCGTCCAGATTAAAGGCATCAATCAGAGCATTGTCACTTGCGGATGTGAATGGTAAACCACAGCATCCAGTAAGAATGTATAACATAGCCTGAACCTTTGCTAAGTCTTTAAGGGTGATTTGTGATATTGTAGGCCACTATATGTGCAGGCTTGATGAAACGTTAAGGAGGTCAGCTGTTCACAACTCCTACATCACATGTGTGTATTGGAACTATTGTGTGCCATGCCCTCATGACCCAGCAAATGCAAATAGTGTGTAGTGGCCTGCCATCCTTGAGGAGATATATAAGAGCTGTCACATATGTGCTACCTGCAAATTCCATCCATACATCATGGTATGAATACAAACATCTGTGGCAGATGCGAAGTCTGTCTTGCCTAGGAAACCTATTGAGATCCCACACACAAGGAATATGAAAGGCCACCAACATTAGAGATGTGAATCGTGTCCTCGATCGTCTTAACGATCGATTTCAGCTGGGAGGGGGAGGGAATCGTATTGTTGCCGTTTGGGTGTGTAAACTATCGTGAAAATCGTTAAAATCGTGAGCCGACACACTAAAACCCCCTAAAACCCACCCCCGACCCTTTAAATTAAATCCCCCACCCTCCCGAACCCCCCCCAAATGCTTTAAATTACCTGGGGATCCAGCGGTGGTCCGGAACGGTGGCGGTCCGGAACGGCCCCCTCAATTGAATCGTGTTGTCTTCAGCCGGCGCCATTTTGCAAAATGGCCGCTGCAAAATGGCGGCGGCCATAGACCAAAACGATTCGACTGCAGGAGGTCCTTCCGGACCCCTGCTGGACTTTTGGCAAGTCTTGTGGGGGTCAGGAGGCCCCCCCAAGCTGGCCAAAAGTTCCTGGGGGTCCAGCGGGGTTCCGGGAGCGATTTCCTGCCGCGAATCGTTTTCCGTATGGAAAATGGCGCCGGCAGGAGATCAACTGCAGGAGGTCGTTCAGCGGGGGTTCCGGACGGCCATTTTGCAAAATGGCGCCGGCTGAAGACATCCCTAACCAACATACACAGGACACTGCTTGTAGTAAAGGTGTGTGAGTCTATTCAAAAATAGTCTGTGACAATCTTCCTCACACCTCTGTAAGGTCCACATGTGACGGTGCTGTGCCGGCATTGTGGGCAATTGAAACTTGTGAATCAACTGTGATATTAAAATGGGGCCATTTAGCTAATAAGATCTAAGTATGTAGTGCCTACTTAGTCAGGTGTGAATTTGACAAAGTAGGCATATGGCTACTTTACATGATGTGAATTGTTGGTGTCAAAGTTTGCCACACTCTGAAGCATGGGGATAAAAAGCCATGGCCAGGGCCCATGAGCTGAATACATGTCTGTACAAGCCACTTGTCATGCCACCTATCCTTTCCTCTCCTGCAGCCACCACACATTTGGATGCCAATAGCCACAAACACATAGGCAAAGATGGAATACAGAAAGAAAAGTATGTCTTACCTACAAGCCAAGCATCACCATACATGCCAGCCTTAAAATTGTCAAAGAGGCCTGATTGACTAAGTATAAAGGAATTGTGCATATCTCCTAGGAACCCAAGCATGACATCGAGTATGCACATTCGAGTGTCGCAGACCACTTGCACATTGATGGAGTGGAATAGCTTTCTGTTGCGGTAGGTTTCCTCCCTCAGATGGGATGGAATGATGACCACTTGAGTGCAGTCAAATGCTCTTACAACATCGGGAAAGTGACATTTTTATGGAGCAATTGGTTCAGGAAACGACAAGAGAGGGAGCAATTTTAGATCTAATTCTCAGTGGAGCACAGGATTTGGTGAGAGAGGTAACGGTGGTGGGGCCGCTTGGCAACAGTGATCATAATATGATCAAATTTGAATTAATGACTGGAAGGGGGATAGTAAGCAAATCCATGGCTCTCGTGCTAAACTTTCAAAAGGGAAACCTTGATAAAATGAGAAAAATAGAAAAAAACTGAAAGGAGCAGCTACAAAGGTAAAAAGTGTGCAAGAGGCATTGTCATTGTTAAAAAATTCCATCCTAGAAGCACAGTCCAGATGTATTCCACACATTAAAAAAGATGGAAAGAAGGGAAAACGATTACCAGCATGGTTAAAAGGGGACGTAAAAGAAGCTTTAGCCAAAATATCTTCATTCAAAAATTGGAAGAAGGATCCAACAGAAGAAAATAGGATAAAGCATAAACATTGGCAAGTTAAATATAAGACATTGATAAGACTGGCTAAGAGAGAATTTGAAATGAAGTTGGCCGTAGAGGCAAAAACTCACAGTAAAAACATTTTTAAATATATCTGAAGCAAAAAGCCTGTGAGGGAATCAGTTGGACCGTTAGATGATCGAGGGGTTAAAGGGGCAATTAGAGAAGATAAGGCCATCATGGAAAGATTAAATGATTTCTTTGTTTCTGTGTTTACTGAAGAGGATGTTGGGGAGGTACCTGTACTGGAGAAGATTTTCATGGGTAATGATTCAGATGGACTGAACCAAATCACAGTGAACCTAGAAGATGTGGTAGGCCTGATTGACAAACTGAGGAGTAGTAAATCACCTGGACTGGATGGTATTCACCCCAGAGTTCTGAAGGAACTCAAAAATGAAATTTCAGACCTATTAGTAAATATCTGTAACCTATCATTAAAATCATCCATTGTACCTGAAGACTGGAGGATAGCAAATATAACCCCAATATTTAAAAAGTGCTCCAGGGGCAATCCCGGAAACTACAAACCAGTTAGCCTGACTTCAGTGCCAGGAAAAGTAGTGGAAAGTGTTCTAAACATCAAAATCACAGAACATATAGAAAGACATGGTTTAATGGAACAAATCTGCTTCACTTTTTTGAAGGAGTTAATAAACATATAGATAAAGGTTAACCAGTAGATGTAGTGTATTTGGATTTTCAGAAGGTGTTTGACAAAGACTTCTAAGAAAAGTAAAAGGTCATGGGATAGATGCCGATGTCCTTTCATGGATAATAAACTGGCTAAAAGACAGGAAACAGAGAGTAGGATTAAATGGACAATTTTCTCAGTGGAAGGGCGTGGGCAGTGGAGTGCCTCAGGGATCTGTATTGGGACCCTTACTTTTCAATATATTTATAAATGATCTGGAAAGAAATACGACGAGTGAGATAATCAAATTTGCAGATGATACAAAATTGTTCAGAGTAGTTAAATCACAAGCAGATTGTGATAAATTGCAGGAAGACCTTGTGAGACTGGAAAATTGGGCATCCAAATGGCAGATGAAATTTAATGTGGATAAGTGCAAGGTGATGCATATAGGGAACAATAACCCATGCTATAGTTAGGTTCCATCTTAGGTGCTACAACCCAAGAAAGAGATCTAGGCTTCATAGTGGATAACACATTGAAATCGTCGGTTCAGTGTGCTGCAGCAGTCAAAAAAGCAAACAGAATGTTGGGAATTATTAGAAAGGGATTGGTGAATAAAACGGAAAATTTCATAATGCCTCTATATCGCTCCATGGTGAGACTGCACCTTGAATACTGTGTACAATTCTGGTCGCCGCATCTCAAAAAAGACATAATGATGATGGAGAAGGTACAGAGAAGTGTGACCAAAATGATAAGGGGAATGGAACAGCTCCCCTATGAGGAAAGACTAAAAAGGTTAGGACTTTTCAGCTTAGAGAAAGACGGCTGAGAGGGGGAAATGATAGAGGTGTTTAAAATCATGAGAGGTCTAGAACGGGGAGATGTGAATCGGTTATTTACTCTTTTGGATAATAGAAAGACTAGGGGGCACTCCATGAAGTTAGCATGTGGCACATTTAAAACTAATTGGAGAAAGTTCTTTTTCACTCAACGCACAATTAAACTCTGGAGTTTGTTGCCAGAGGATGTGGTTAGTGCAGTTAGTATAGCTGTGTTTAAAAAAGGATTGGATAAGTTCTTGGAGGAGAAGTCCATTACCTGCTATTAATTAAGTTGACTTAGAAAATAGCTACTGCTATTACTAGCAACAGTAACATGGAATAGACTTGGTTTTTGGGTACTTGCCAGGTTCTTATGGCCTGGATTGGCCACTGTTGGAAACAGGATGCTGGGCTTGATGGACCCTTTGTCTGACCCAGTATGGCATGTTTTTATGTTCTTATGTTCTTAACCTCTCTTCAAATCCATCAAGTCCTGCCTGTCATGAGGAAATTGAATGTAGTGAGGAATGTGGTCAGTTACTGCTTCAATGACCTGGTTGACACAGCGTGAGAAAGTGCTCTGGGACATTTCCCCCACCACCCCTACTGTGGTTTGAAAGTTGCTGCTTGCCATGAAAAGGCAGGGTGGCCAACATTTTGGTGAGTCCAGGCACAGCGTTTGGGCCTTTCCAATGACCGGATCCAAATCCCCCTCAGATGTCATCATATAATTCCAGGATTGCCCAAGAGCTGAGCTGATACCTGCTAAGCACAAAGTCCTCTGGCATGCCCAGCAAGAATGTTCACGGAGGAAAGATCCACTCCCTGTATCTCTTGCGCCGCAGCAGCCTGCATGTCGGACGGTGGCCCACGCCCTGAGACCACGGGACCCGTGGCTCTATGTGCACTGCTGGTACTTCCTTAGGAGGCCTTGCAACAAGCCTTGCCTGTTGTTGAGGTTGTTCGGGTTCCACGTATTGTCATCTGCGGTGAGCGTGACGAAGCATCCAGTATGCCGTGACAATAACACTTGCAAGAAACAATATGGGTTTAGGACAGTAGAGAAGGTAAAAACAGGTTTTTTTTATTTGGCCTGGAAGGCCTGGTATGTGTGTCCGTGACCTTTTTTTTATCACATGCGATAATTGCATGATAATTACTTTTTCCACCGTACCGCCCCAAAACACGTATAGTTATTTCCAGTGATAGATCCCACAATAATGTGCGATACTGTTTTGCATGTCACCCTAACAGTTACCAATTTCCATTAACCCCACCTAAACTCCCCCCTCATGAATAGTAATTAAAATTTTGCATACGGAGTGTGTGATGCGCTATTTATCTCATGCATTACGTCATTATCCCGCATGGTAACACCCTAACGCGATTTGAAAAATGACCCTGTTGGTTAGCACATTTTCTCTTTCCCGGGTGTTTACCTCAAAAGTACTGTACAGATGGTTAGAAAATCGTGCCCCACATGAAAATGGAATGTAAGGGCCAAGGGAATACTTGTCTGTTTCAGATATGGCAAATGAGTAATGTAAAACAGTAGGTAGGAAGCATTAACTGCAAGTCTTACCTCTCACAAATGTCCCCCACTAATAGATCACTAGATAACTTTAGTCACCAACTCCTGAGGTTTAATTCTCAGGAAGTACCTGAAAGAATAGGTTAATTTTTATGTATGGTGCTTAGCCTTCCACTCTCTTCCTTCTTCTGTCCTTCAGATTGTCTCTTCACTTTATAAAACAATTTTATCCACTCAGACAAGTTGAAGCCTTGATGATTGATGCCACTGCTCTCAAGTTTCAAGCTTAAGTTAATTCAATCGTTTTCTGCATATCTGTGTGCTTGAGATCATCTTTCAGAGGATGGTCTCTGCACAGTTTCACAAACTCTGCTTTGCCTATAAAAATGTCAAGTTGTGCTCATTAAACTGATCATTAAATTCTACTTTTTACACATGAAGTAGATTTTGCTAATTTTTTTGGGGCATCACAGGTGAAAAAGTTTAATGCGTCATCCACGATGTGCAAAACTTTAATTAAATTCATCAATGATGAACTTCTGCAATGCAAAATCATGCAAAGCAGTTTATTAATAATGAATTCTGCAAAAATCTGCATTTGAAAATGGCTTTGCAGGCCAGTTTTCATCAAAAGGCTGGTGTAGTTAACTTTTTTGCAAAGTTGCCTGTAAGAATTACACATGTAAGATTTTTTTACCAGGTTAAAAGTCCTGATAGAAAATCTATGTGTGAAAAATTGTGACTGGTGAATGAAAAACTGCATAGATCAGTACATCATCCTCCTTTTGAATGTAAGTAAAATATGTAATAATAATTACCCCAGTTCATAAAACCAGACAAAAACATAACTGTGCCTCATTTTTCTAATTATGTTCCAAAGTGAATGTGCTTAAAATACAATCAAACAATTTCTTCCTATATGCTAAGACTTACTGCTCTAATCAAACAGCTTCCAAACACCTTACAGGCAAACATTTTTGTTTTGCTGTGTTTTATTTTCAAATATCTGTAATGATCATCTTAAACAGCAAAATAATAAATTGACTTGTTGTCATCCTCCTATTATTTTGATTGGTTCATATCAAAGATTAATAGCAAACCCTTAACTAGGAACAAATGCTTTTAGAGGAGGATTTTTAAAATGCCATCCTGGCATTAACAAAAATAGGTATGAACCAACAAAGGCAGCACAAAAGGCAAAGTGGCACCAAGAGTGGCATCAACATCCTAAGGCACCATGAAAGAGGAATGAAGCAGAAAAGGTGGCAGGAAAAATCCCAAGGGATAAATAAAGGGACAAAGTAACACAATGAGTGGAACAAAAATCAAAGGCATCATGAGAGCTGCAAAGCAACTCCCCCCCCCCCTTCCCCCATAGTGGCAAGAATACCCTAAGGTGTAGATTTCTGCGGTAAGACAGAAATATTTACAGGGCAGCAGGCCTAATCCCAAAATAGGGCCCAACTAACTAGAGAGGGATTAGAAATGCAAAAAGCCCAAAGCACAGTCACACAAAAAGGAAAATTTAGTGAGGATGAGAAACTACCATCATGTTTGCACCCCTACGATATTTATTTACATCAACAGAAATATATGGGCAGCTCTTTACAATCATTAAAACAGGCTATTCTTGTGATCTGGGGAAAGAGATTTAAACTCACCTGCCCCAAGGACTTGTGCCAATGTCATCTGGTTTCTTTGACTAAAGATCAAACATTTTCTCCTATTCCATCTTATTGACTGACTTCAGCTTTTTAAATGTTAGATCTTTGAGAAATAAGTCCCCTTTAATTATCTATTTAATAACTGAGGAAAGTCTGGATATTCTTTGTCTGACAGAAACCTGACCAGCAAACAAGGACAATGTTTTTAAAATGTTGTGTTGCCCTCCTGGGTATCGATTCTTTCGACAGCTTAGAGAATACTATGAAAAGGGGAGGGGTGGGTGTGTTTTTTAACGAATCTTTGTCTTTTAGCAAGTATATCATTCAGCAACCCGATGGATGTGATTGTATGCTTATAAAGGAGTATATGTTAAACCAACCTTCAAAGTCCAGGACGAGGCATTCAGCCTGGTCCGCCTTAAGACTACTCCCAAGGTAATTCTGGTTTCAGGGCATTTCCCCTGGGCAGAGGGATAAGAAGTCAAGCCCCAGGGAGGATGGAAAGGTCCCACTAGTGAGGAGAAGAAAACAGGAGCTATGTTAAAGCTACTTATCTGAAGTCTACTGCATTTTTATTTCCAACACTGCTGAGGTAAGCAGGCTCTTGGCTGTTTCATTTGCCTGTAAACAATAAAAGTCTGTAGAAGAATAGCTGGCGTCCAGTCTATTCTCTTCTCCAGCAAGCTAAGGACCGCTCCCGGTGTGTCACAATGCTGTTACAAGCATCAAGCAAGGAGCTCTTTAATATTTGCTTAGTCTATTTTCCACCAAATGCACCACACCATCATTGGGGTTTTATTGGATTTTTTGGCTGATTTATTTTTTGAAGATTATATCAGGAGATTTTAATCTACACATTCAAAACCCAAATATTATAAAATGTATTGAGCTGATTAGCGGGCTGGCAATACTGGGTTAGGATCAGTATACTTTTTCTTCTCCTACACATATTGCAGGCCATTTGTTAGATTTAATTTTTGTCCTAATACTCATATTATGACTTGGAAAGTAAACTTGTTGGGTATTACCACACTGAGCTGGTCAGATCAGTGTTGATAAAATGTGGCCTTACTTTCCAAATGTTTTTATGGAAACCTTTGATTTTCCAGAAGTTGAATTGATCTAGGAATAAATTGAACTTTGGTAGGTCAATATTTAAAAAGATGAAAAACATATAACTTCTCTGGCTAAAGTTAGCCAGAGAAAGTTATCAGAGATATTCAGTGGGTTAAACATCTCTCTGAATATGCCCAAATAAAGTTAACTGGCTACCTTTAGCCAGAAATCTTTAACGTAACCAGATATTTAGGTTTAAAGTTAGTTACCTGGGTATGTGTACTCAGATATTTTTAAGCTTAACTGGATATATTCAAAATAATATAGCTGGTTAAGTGGTGATCTCCTCTTTATAAAAGAAAACAGCTTTATGGGCCCAGTGGTACAATTCCTCTTATCTCATCCCAATGTAACGAAAATAGGGCCTGCTGGCCCAGTATCTCCCCAAGCCCCTCCCAACATAGCCTAAATGGATAAAGTGGTATATAAAGCTAATTGTTGCCCCTCCCCACCTCCACCCCCGGTAGTTGTTCAAAAAGTTACTTTCCTCTAGCCCCTTCTCATCCTCCCTCTGATGATCCCCCAGAATAAACCCAACTATTGTTCCCAGAAGCAACCCTAGATGAACAACCTTGACTTTCAGCTCACAAATTTGAAGCCTAGGCTTTATTTTAGATTCTCAACTTATCTCAACTTATCCAAAGCCTAGTTCCTAGCAGTATTCAAATCAGCCTTCTACCACCTTATTCAATCCTGCCATCTATGACCCTTCCTGGATGACAGTGCCTTTGCAACAATTATCCAAGCTCTGATAATCTCTCATCTAGACTATTGTAATGCTCTCTACATCAGGATTTCCAGCACCCTGAACTGCCACCTACAAGTTATACAATTTTGCTTTCTATTCTTCAAATACTGCCTAATGTTTGGTTTGCTTTTAGAACAGAGGATTATGGGAGGTGCCATGTTGAGTCAGACCAGGGATCCATTGAGTCCAGCATCCTGTCTCAGAGTGGGACAACAAGTGGATCTAATTTCCTGCTGCTTCATTCTCTGTGATAAGTGGTGCATCTCCAGAAGTCATCGTTAACAGCTATTTATGGACTTCTAGGAACTTATCCAAACCCTCTTTAAACCCAGTTATACTAGTTGCCTTGACCACATCCTCTAACAACAAATCCCACACCTAGATCTCACTTAAATGAAAAAAAAAATAATACATTTTCAAATTTGTTTTAAATCTACTACCTGTTAGTTTCAAGGAGTGTCCCTAGTCCTAATTTTGTTTGAAAGGGTCAATGACCTGGCCAAAAATGAGATCAGTAAAATACAGAGTGATTTCCAGATTTTAAGAAATGGGCTTAAGCATCAAGCAGGGACAGTAGCATTTTCAGAGGTATTGCCTGTTTGTGGTAAGAGAGATGAAAGGTTTGGCTATATCACCAACTTTAACAGTTACAGCCCAAGGCAGCAATGATATCGCTGCATTGTGCTACCGGGAAGGCACGGTGTAACCTGAGCAGAGCCACAGGAACGGGTTCCATGTGGAAAATTGATCTACTTTGAGAAGATTTATTTTTATTTATTTAATCATTTTTATGTACTGACTTTTCATGCAAGCATATCAAATCGGTTTACAGTAGTCAGCAAATATTCATTTAAAAATATTTGCATTTCCAAAGAAGAAAGGAAGTATACATAGTTTCATAATGTAAATAATTAAATAGTAAACTAAAATAGCAGGCTAAGTAATCATAAAATTTAAACAATTAGAGAGGCAGTATAGTAAAAGTAGAGATAATAAAATCAAAATATATACATTACCTTGGTATAAAATCAGAGGTGTGAAATCATTATGTTAACAGCTCTTGGAAGGCTTGTTTGAAAAGCCAAGTTTTAATCCCCTTTTTCAATAATTTGATGTCTGCTTCTAATCGTCATTCCTGTGGAATAGAGTTCCATAGTTGGGGTCCAGCAATAGAGATAGTTCTCTCTCTTACATTATTTAGATGCCCAAATTTGGGGGAAGGGATTGGCAACATCCCTGTTCTGGTTGATCTAGTAATTCTTGAAGGGATATTTATTTTATTTATTTATTTAAGATCTGTTATATACCGACGTTCATAGACATATCACATCGGTTTACAGATAACATGGGTAAAAATAATATGAACCGAATGGGAAGAATAAAGTTGCATTAAACAGGAAATAGGTGAACTTGGGCAGTAGGAGAAAAACAGTACAGTGTTACGATACCTAAGAGCAGGTTTTTTCAACAAATAGAAACATAGAAACAAATAACTATAGTACAGATGTAGTAGCTTGTGGACATCAGGGTGGGGGGAATTTGGAAGTGAAGTGACGAAGTTAGCCATTCAGTTTTTTCATTGTAGAGGGTTTTGTGTATTAGGGTCAAGATTTTATGCTGGGCCCTGTATTTGCCCGGTAGCCAATGAAGTTCTTTTAATATTGGGGTGATATGTTTGGTTCTTCTAGTACCTGTCAAGAGTCTAGCTGCAGAGTTCTGCAGAAGTTGCAATGTTCTTGTGATATTTGCAGATAGTCCTAAAAATAGTGAATTGCAGTAGTCTAATCTTGATAAAACAAGTGCTTGTAAAACAGTTCTAAAATCTTTTGGGAATAGGAGGGGTTTTAATCTTTTGAGGATGTTTAATTTGAAGTAACCATCGCTTATGATTTTTTTGATGCAGGATTTCATAGAGAATTCGGAATCTATAAGAATCCCTAGATCTCGTACTTCTAGGGAGATGGGGTAATTTTTGGCCACTTCTTGAATTTCAAGCTCTATTGTCTTTCTTAATTTAGGTGATATGAATAGGATTTTAGTTTTTTTAGTATTTAGGGAACCCGATCTCAAACGATTCAGACTCATTGATTTTGAATCTCTCTACATTTCAGTTATCTTCTCATCAGATACAACTTCTTGAAAAAGGTCTTTCCTTCATATCCACACCAAAAGCTGATCTTCTACAACTTGAAATAGCTTTATTTAAATTTGTGCGAAAATTATACATAAAACACTATTTTTTTGACACACCGGCTGGGTGTGACATTTCCATTCTTCATAACAAATCCAAGTGGTTTCCTCCAGGTCCAGCAGACCCCATTATATACACTTTTTATCAAACTACCTTACGATATTTAAGAGCTTCCTTCACTAATTTGACTAGACTGGACATTCAAGCTTTGAGAGAACTACAAGGGAATAACAACCTCATCATTAAACCTGCTGATAAAGGAAGGAAAATTGTTATCATGGATCGTACCCAATACCGAACAGAAGCTCTTCGACAACTTCAGAATACCCAATTCTATACACCGCTTCAATCTGATCCCACAGAAGCGATTTTTCAAACAATTGCACAGATTGTACAAAGAGGGATAGATCAAGGTTTCCTGACAACACATGAGATTGCTTTCCTGGTTAATAAACATCCAGTTGTTCCTGTTTTTTATCATTTACCAAAAATACACAAAAATGCCCTTCATCCACCTGGAAGGCCAATAGTTTCCAGTAAAGGATCGCTGCTAGAACCATTATCCAGATTTATTGATTTTTTTCTTAGCCCCGTTTGTTGCGGCACAAGAGTCATACATCAGAGACTCTCAACAAGTTATTCAATTTTTGGAATCCTTTCACGAAGACACATCTCAACTGTTATTAGTAACCCTAGATGTTGAAGTATTATATACCTGTATTCCCCAGGATGAGATGCTACAAATAGCAGAAACATTTCTTGAAGATAGACTTCGTCCTCATAGGATTCCAACCAGTTTTTTGATTGCATTATTGGATATTGCCTTGACAAAGAATTTTTTCGCATTTGAAGGGGCCTTTTACCAACAAACATGTGGCACCGCCATGGGTGACACTATGGCACCAGACTTAGCCAATTTATACATTGCAGTTTTCGAAAACAATTGGGTCTACAATAACAATCCTTTCATTCAACACATCAAAATCTGGAAGCGATACATTAACGACATATTAATTTTTTGGAATGGCACTACGTCTTTGTTTCATGAATTTTTAAGTTGGTTGAATGGGCGGAATTGCCACCTGTATTTCACTTCTGACATTAACCCAATGGTTATTCATTTTTTGGACATAAAAATTTTCAAAAATCCCTTTTGTTTTGACACTACTATATACAGGAAACCAGTATCATCCAACACATTTCTACACTTCACTAGTGCACACCCCCGTTCTCTCAAGGAGAATCTTCCAGTTAGTCAGTTCTTTAGGTTAAGAAGATTGTGCACTTCTATGGATGAGTTTCGGCACCAAGCTACATCATTGTCAGATTGATTTATTAAAAGAGGTTACCCCCCACGATGTGTGAAATGTGCCTTTACCCGAGCTAAATTTACAAATAGGGACTGGTTAATCTTACCACGTTCCTTGGAATCCACAGATGTTCTGACTTGTGTTTTGCCTTTCTCTTCAATGACTCAGACCATGAAGCGGATCATGTTTAATAACTGGTACATATTACGGACCCACAATGAATTCCACGATGTTCCTAGATTCGCCTTTACTCAGAGTTCCAACATTAAAGATTTGTTGGTACACTCTGATTCTACAGTGCCTCAGCCTATGATCACCACAGGAGCGCATACATCATGTGGCACATGTACAGTTTGCCACGTCATGATTGACACGTCAGATCTCAGAGTTTGTGTACTCGAACAACTTTCCCCTAACTGGAGAGGTGGCGATTTCAACACTCGTCTTTTATG
This sequence comes from Rhinatrema bivittatum, assembly GCF_901001135.1. Lineage (NCBI taxonomy): Eukaryota > Metazoa > Chordata > Amphibia > Gymnophiona > Rhinatrematidae > Rhinatrema > Rhinatrema bivittatum. The sequence goes on from NC_042617.1 coordinate 381,596,400, forward strand.
TGCTGAACAACGTTGGATCCACCGGCTTGGAACAGTAGAACCTGGTGGTTTAAATTCCACATTAGAACTCCAAGTTTTCCTGTGAACATCGCTGGAGCCTATAAGTTATCACAGTAACACATTTCATTGTTTACAAGTTTTCATGGTTTCGATCCTCTAATGACGGAAGCACGTTGTGACGTCATCACGCACGAAAATTGCGGGCCTTTTTAAAGGACAAGGAGTTCAGGGCTTCCTCTGTCCCGTTTCATTGAAAATAAATAAATAAATAAAAAAAAATAAGAGACGCTCGGGTCCATCAAAAAGGTTTCGCGTTGCTGTGTCAAAGTTAAGTATTTGATTCTATTTGAACTATTCTAAATGTTTGTTTTCTTTAATCAATAGCATCTGTCCTGACAATTCATCTTAAAATACTCCTGAAGAAGCGATTGACACATCGTGAAACACCAGGCGGTTGTCGCGTGCTATTCTTCAATTTCAATTTCATTTTCGGGCTACAGATGAAATTTATTTGAATTGGACACTCATATGCTTTCTATACTTTGAAAAACATTATAAACAACATCTCACCGCAAATGACGAGAAGTCCGGACGGCAAGTGGTTTCACTGCCGTTGTCTGGCTTGCTGATGCGGTAACATCAAAAAATAACTTGTTGACATAAACAGCACTGAGAATTCACATACTTAGTCTTTCTGATGAGGTTCATCCCAGAATACTGAGGGAGCTCAGAGATGTGCTGGTGGGTGGGTCCATGCACAACTTGTTCAATAGATCCCTGGAAACAGGAGTAGTGCCAAGTGATTGGAGAAGAGTGGTGGTGGTCCTGCTTCACAAGAGTGGGAGAAGAGAGGAGGAGGCTGGAAACTACAGGCCGGTTAGCCTTATCTTGGTGGTGGGAAAAGTAATGGAGACTCTGCTGAAGGAAAGGATAGTGAACTATCTACAGTCAGGAGGATTTCTGACTCGAGGCAGCAAGGATTCACCAGGGGAAGGTCCTGTCAGACAAATCTGATAGATTTTTTTGATTGGGTGACTAATGAATTGAATCAAGGAAGAGCACTCAATGTCATCTATTTGGATTTCAGCAAAGCTTTTGATGCAGTCCTGCATAGGAGGCTTGTGAATAAAATGAGAAGTTTGGGAGTGAGCGCTGAGGTGGTGGCATGGATTATAAACTGGTTGATGGATAGAAGACAGTGTGTGATGTTAAATGGAACCTACTTTGAAGAGAGAACAGTGTTAAGTGGAGTGCTCAAGGATCGGTTTTGGGACCGGTCCTGTTCAACATCTTTGTGAGCGACATTGCGGAAGGGATAGAAAGAAAAGTTTGTCTTTTTGCAGATGATACTAAGATCTGTAACAGAGTGGAAATGCCAGAAAGAGTAAAGAGAATGAGACATGATTTAAGGAAGCTTGAACAGTGGTTGAAGATATGGCAGCTGGGATTCAATGCCAAGAAGTGCAGAGACATGCATCTGGGATATGGTAATCCAAAAGAGCTGTATGTGATGGGGGGGGGGGGGGGGGGGGTGAAGGACTGTTGTGCACTGAGCAAGAGAGGGACCTTGGGGTGATAGTGTCTAGCGATCTGAAAATGGCAAAGCAATGGGACAAGGTGATAGCTAAAGCCAGAAGAATGCTGGATGGCATACAGTGGAATAACCGGTAAGGAAAAGGAGGTGATAATCCCCCTTGTACAGGTCCTTCATGAGGCCTAACTTGGGGTATCATGTTCAGTTTTGGAGACTATATCTCAAAAGGGACAGAGACAGGATGGAGGTGGTCCAGAGAAGGGGAAGAAAAATGGTGGGGGGTCTCTATCAAATGACTTATGAGGAGAAAAGACCTAAATATGTATACATGGAGAAGAGGAGGTACAGGGGAGATATGGTACAGACCTTTAGATATCTGAAAGGTTTTAATAATGCACATTCAATAAACCTTCTCCACTGGAAAGAAATCAGTAGAACTAGGGGTCAGAAAACGAATCCTCAGGGAAGATGACTCAGAACCAACGTCAGGAAATATTTCTTCATGGAGAGGGTGGTGGATGCCTGGAATGCCCTTCCAGAGGAGATGATGAAAACAAAAACAGTAAAAGATTTCAAAGGGGCATTGGATAAACACTGTGGATCCCTAAAAGCTAGAGGATGGAAATAAGGAATAGAGTGCATGGGGGTAACTTGCTGGTGTGGCGGTTACTAGCCTTAACCAATAAGTCTTCATGCTGTCTATGCAACTCATTATTGCTCTCTGCTTTAACAGCAGTGGGAAAAGAGGAAAAGGGGAATTAGTTTTGGACAGCAAGCAACAAGGACATTGAATTTTAACTTGTGGGAAAACAAATAAGCATGGGGGTAACTTGCTGTTGCGACTGTTACTACCCCTAATCAATAAGCCTTATACTTGTGATGTAACTCCAACATTCCTCTCTGCTTCAACGGTAAGAGATAAGAGGTAACGGGGAACTGGACTCAGACAGCAACCAACAAGGGCCCTGACTTTAATGGTTTGGGAAACTAAGTCTGGGGGTAACTTGTACAGCATGGCAGATGCCACCCCAATGCTACCATTATAAGGGAAACTTCTATGGCATGGCTGATGCTACCAAAAGCTTGCTAGGCAGACTGGATGGACAGTTTGGTCCTTTTCTGCCATCATTTCTATATTTCTATGTTAAGCAGATTCATCCTTATCTCATTCAGGCTAACTTGGAAAAAAATAGCTTTATTCAAAGGTTGAACCAGCAAGTAAATGAAACTCCAAGGCATACAATCCTACAGGTCAATACAGAATGCTACGCTCGGCCAAGCGCACCGTTGGTCCCCATTTGGCTGCACATTTTCCACGCGCTATTTTTATCCCTTATACAGTAAGGGGTAATAGCGTGTAGAAAACGTGCGGCCAACCCCCTCGAAACTAATAGCGCTCATCACTTGTGTATTCCACACATTAAGAAAGGTGGAAAGAAGGCAAAACGATTACCGGCATGGTTAAAAAGGGGAGGTGAAAGAAGCTATTTTAGCCAAAAGATCTTCATTCAATAATTGGAAGAAGGATCCAAAAGAAGAAAATAGGATAAAGCATAAATGTTGGCAAGTTAAATGTAAGACATTGATAAGACAGGCTAAGAGAGAATTTGAAAAGAAGTTGGCTGTAGAGGCAAAAAACTCACAGTAAAAACTTTTTTAATATACCCGAAGCAGAAAGCCTGTGAGGGAGTCAGTTGGACCGTTAAGATGATCGAGGGGTTAAAGGGGCACTTAGAGAAGATAAGGCCATCGCAGAAAGATTAAATGATTTCTTTGCTTCGGTGTTTACTGAAGAGGATGTTGGGGAGGTACCCGTAATGGAGAAGGTTTTCATGGAAGACCAGCCGGACCCCGTGTCCGGCTGGGCGGCGTAATGTGGGCGCAGGCCCACTTCGGAGGCGAGGCGCGTGTGGTCGGGGGGGGGGGGGGAAGGTGGAATAGACGGAGGTGAAACAACGTGGGGACGCGAGTAGGGGCTGCAAAGTGGAGTACGCGACGGGGGGGGAGGGGGGGGACTGAAGGCGCGTGTCATAGGGTCGTGGAATGCAGTGATTGGCTTTAGGTGCATGGGGGGGGGGGCAGAAGGAGTAAGCGTGGAGGGCTGGGATAGGCGGAGAGAAAATTCAAACTGCTGGTTAAGCAGTTCTAGTAACGAGGTCTTCAGTCGGTAGCTGGCGAGCGAGAGAGGGTCAGAAGGTTCGCGCGATCTTAACATACCTTTTGTTGCTGGTTTCTGTGTGATTGTTCGTTGGGGACTGTTCGGAGATCGCAGGCAGTTTTTGCAGCTGTAAACTACAAGTGGCTCGTGTGCTGACTGCAGCATGGATGGCAGGAGGCCCGATTGGGAGGAGGAGGAGCTCGATGGTGGTGTGGCTGCGTTCCTGGAGTCAGAGGAAGCCGCATGGGTGCCAGGGGAGGAGGCAGCAGGCGACGGTGTGCTGATCCCAGAATGGGTGAGCGACTTTGGCGTTGCAGAGCGGGGAGGAGCACGATCGATAGCTCGGGGGGGCGGATAGAGGAGGTGTGGAGATTGAAAGGGAGGGACCGTTGCTGTTAATTGAGAGGTCTGCAGAGCTGGGTGTGGTGAGGGGGAGGGGCGGTAGAGCTGTGAGGCCCCGGGCTAAGGGGAAGTCTGGAAAGGCAGCTTCTAAGAGCTGTGAGCCCATTCTAGCTGCAGAAATGATTTCTGATGCTGCAGAGCGCTTTCCTGGCCCTGATGAAGGTTCATTTGGTGAGAGTGCTGGGACTATGGGAGCTTTATACAAAACTAGGTTTCGTGGTCGGGGGGGTAAGGGAGCAATGGTAGGGCGGTTAAGTGGAGCGGAGGAGCGCAGGGCAAGGGGTGCCTGTAGCATGTTGGGGAGGGGCATGGCTGTGAGAGAGGAGAGGGTGAGTAATACGTTATTGGTTCCAGAACCGGCAAGGGGGATGTTGGGGGGGGTAAGCAGGCACTGCATGGGGCAAAGAGGGAATCGTAGATTGACTGGGGGTTCTCGCCGGCGTTTGAATGGAGGGGGGAGAATCGGGAGGGGAAGAGATGACCTTGGTAGAGGGAGGTCTGTGGACAGGGGATGTGCGAGCAGTTTTGGGGAGTTGGGGGGGTTGGAGGTGGAGAGAAATTGGGATATTGCGCCGGCTCCTGTTCCGTCTCCTGCTCCTGCTGTTTTTTCCACAGGGGAATTTGGCAGAGGATGATGGTGAAATACCTGGCCCATCTCAATGGGAGGCTTGGCGCAATGACGCGCCAGTGACGGCAGGCAGGGGTCGGCGAGAGCAGTTATACATGGATGATGTGCTGCCTGTGGAGCCTGAGCAGACTGGTGAGTTTATTATTTTCCCTAGACAGGACAGAGGTGGAGCTGCATGGGTGAGGGGGGCAGAAGAGAGGGAGGGGGGGAAGCAGGATGGCAAGGACGCAGGTGGCAGCGAAGTGTTACCAAGTGTTAAGGAAGGGGGGGTGGATAGGAAACGGGGGTCTTCAAAGTCTGGGAAGTCTAAGAAAAAGAGAAAGAGGGGGCGCTCTAGTTCATCGGATTCGTCCTCGTCGTCGTCGTCCTCTTCGTCATCTTCTGATACCTCTTCGGATTCGGGAGCAGCGGTTCAGGGGGGAGCAGTTGGAGGGGCCACAGTACGTGGTGCCCCGGCTTTGGTGGCTTTTACGGAGTTATGGGAGGAGGTTCCGCGTTCCATTCGTAGACGAATTAGGCGTAGGCAGTTCATTGATATTTTCCAGCTGCTGGAGGGCAGGCGTGGTAAGCGTAAGGATAAGAAGAAGAGGAATAAGAGAGATCAATTTGTAGGGGCCCCGATTAAGGTGGCACGAAATATTCATAATTGGACAAGGGCTTTTCTGCGGCTAGCAAGTGTAGTGGGGAAGAAAGATCCGTCACAGTATGGAGCGTTGTTATCTTATGCAGATGCAATACTAGCGGCCAGTAAGACTTACGAAGGTTGGTCCTGGCTTAATTATGATGAGCGATTCCGGGATCGTATGGAAGAAAATAAGTTTATATCCTGGGGTACTCAGGATGTTGGACTCTGGCTAACGCAGATGGCCGCAAAACCGTCCTCAGGTAGTATGGGGCAGGGGTTAGTGGCTGGTACTGGGCCTGGGAGGTCCTTTCGGAGGGACTTGCCCGGCAGTAGTGTTGGAAAGGGGGGCGCGGGGCGCAGTGATGTGTGTTGGAGATTTAATCGCTCCACGTGTATTTTCCCGGACTGTAAGTTCCGGCACGCTTGTTCCGTGTGTGGAGCAGGTCACCCAGTGTCCAAGTGTTCGAAGCGTCAAGGGGACGGACCGGCCACAGCACAACCTGCAAAAGGCGCCAGTAGACCGGGTCTTTGAGCGAGCACATACACCTATCTGTTTAACCGCGATGTTGCCATGGTTACGGCTGTACCCGCGTATAAAGGTGGCGGAGTTGTTAGATCAGGGTTTTCGTTATGGTTTTAAAATACCGTTTCAAGGACAGGGGGAAGTTGGGGGTGGGGTCAATTGCCCGTCGGTTCGGCGTATGATAGCAGTGGTAAGGGAAAAATTGCTGGGGGAAATAGGACTGGGCCGTATTGCAGGTCCCTTTAATGTGATTCCGTTCCGTGATTTGGTCCTATCGCCTTTAGCTGTGATTCCAAAAAAGGATCCGGGCAAGTTTAGATTAATTCATAATTTGTCTTTCCCCGAAGGGAGGTCTGTGAATGATGGTATCCCGAGGGAATTATGCACGGTGCGATACACATCTTTTGACTCCGCAGTGCGAATAGTTCGGCAGTGTGGCCCAGGGGCTTTAATGGCGAAAGCGGACATAGAAGCGGCATTTCGTTTGTTGCCGGTTCATCCTGATAGTTTTCACCTGTTAGGGTTCCGCTTTCAGCAGCAGTTTTACTTTGATAAGTGTATGCCTATGGGTTGTTCTATAGCATGCTCTTATTTTGAAGCCTTCAGTACATTTGTGCACTGGGTGGTACAGAAGAGGTTGGGATCGAGACTCGTGGTCCATTATTTGGATGATTTTCTATTTGTGGGAAGGGCTGGTTCGGGTGATTGTCTCAGTTTGATGAATTGTTTTCAAGAGGTGGCCAATGACTTCGGGATTCCTCTTTCGGTCAGTAAAACGGAGGGACCTAGTACTTCATTGGTATTTTTGGGAATTGAGCTGGATTCGGTAGCTATGGTATCGCGGTTACCGGAGGATAAGGTTCAGCTGTTAAGGGACTTGGTGCGTGGGGCGGTTGGTCGGCCTAAGTTGTCTTTACGAGAGTTACAGTCACTCGTTGGTAGTCTAAATTTCGCCTGTCGGGTGATTCCTATGGGCAAAGTGTTTTTGCGCAGGTTATCACATGCTATGTCCGGTTTAAGAAAACCGCATCATCGTGTGCGAAATTCTTGTTTTTTGCGGGAAGATCTGAGACTTTGGGATAGGTTTTTGGAGGATTTTAATGGGGAGGCGTTGTGGCAATCTAATCCGCGGTCAAATCATGATTTGGAGCTGTTCACCGACGCAGCGGGTTCGTTAGGTTTCGGGGCTTATTTTCGAGGGGCTTGGTGTGCAGCAGGTTGGCCGGAGGACTGGATTACGTCTGGAGTTACAAAAAATATAGCTTTCTTGGAATTATTTCCAATTGTAGTGGCAGTGAATATTTGGGGCGCTCAGTTGGCAGGAAAGAGAGTGGTGTTTTGGAGCGATAATCAGGGGGTGGTTGAGGTCATAAATAAGAGATCGGCGCGTTGCATCAGAGTGTCAGAGTTATTGCGCGAGCTGATTTTGCGTTGTATGTCCTTAAATATAACAGTATGGGCTCGACATGTGCCTGGAGTTTCTAACAGTGTGGCTGACTCTCTTTCTCGTTTCAAGTGGGACTTGTTTCGAGAACTCGCCCCAGAAGCGGAGTCGTGCGGAACCCCGGTGCCGTCTTTCCTTTGGAAATTTGGTTCCCAGAGTCCTGGAAAATGCTGCGAGATTCATTAGCGCCCTCCACGTGGACAGGTTATGTAGGGGGGGGCCCGACGAGTTTCAGCGTTTTTGTGTTCCTTGGGCTGGGCGGGGGGTCCGATCTCGGATATGGCATTGATACGTTTCATTGAGCGTGTTCGGGCGAGTGGGTGTTCGCAGGCTGCGGTAGGCCGCCAGCTGGCGGGGTTTTCCTTTTTTATGAAGGCGCATGGTTGGGGCTTTCCTTCGGGTCGTTTTATAGTTCGGCGTCTGTTGAGGGGTTGGTCGCGGACAACGCAGAGCAGAATTGATCAGCGTTTGCCCATTACACATGATATTTTGATGCTGTTATGGGAGGCGTTGTCTGCAGTGTGCTTTTCCCCTTATGAGACACTATTGTTTCGAGTTGCTTTCGTATTCGCGTTTTTCGGGGCCTTTAGGATTAGCGAGTTGGTGGCTCGATCAGCCTCCAGTACTGATTACCCAGGGATTTTGGCGCGGAATGTGGTAGTCACGAACAGAGCAGTATTGATAGTAATTCCGCGATCTAAGACGGATCAGAGGGGTCGTGGAGCCTCCGTGTTGTTATCCAGGGTTCCAGGTTTGATGTCCTGCCCGGTTAGAAATGCAGCTGAGTATTGTAGGGTGCGGCCGGAGGGAGCATTGCAATTTTTAGTGCACGAGAACCGGAGGCCATTAACCAAGTATCAATTCGAGACGGTACTGTGCGCAGCATTGTATGCTGTCGGTTTGGAGGGGCGCAGGTTTGGAACACATTCGTTCCGCATTGGGGCCGCTACATCGGCGGCAACGGCGGGTGTGCCTGGAGGGGTCATACAGAGGATAGGCCGGTGGCGTTCCGGGGCCTATAAGAGTTATGTTCGCCCAGATTCTGGGCATGAGTGATCTTTGCTAACTCTAGTTTCTTTGCAGGTGCTGCGTCTGAGCCCATGACAGTTTGGATCATTGGTCATTCGTTTACTTACTGGGGTCACAGACACGCCTGCGGCCGTCCTTACGGCCCTCACTTGGACTTACAACGAAGGGGGGTTCGGGTTATCTGGCTTGGCTGGAGGGGTATGCTGTGGGACGAACTTGTTCCTTTTGTTAGGAAGGAGCGGGAGCGTCGGGCAGCTCCTCGGGTCTTGGTAGTCCATTTGGGTGGTAACGACTGGGGTAAGATGTCGGGCAAGCACTTCATTAGCAATGTCCGTAAGGACTTAATGACTATATCTATTTTACTGCCGACGACGATCTTATGCTGGTCTGATATTGTGGTGAGGCCTGCTGAATTGGATAACATCAGATGGAAACGGTGTAGATCCAAGGCAAACCAGCAAATCGGTGCTTGGTTGGAGCGCTTGGGTGGTCGGCATATTAAGTATGCCTGGTCATGGGGTAAGGTAACAGGTTTGTTCCGAGATGATGGGGTTCACCTGTCTTTTCTAGGATTAGACTTGTTCCTGAACTCCATTCAGGAGGTCTTAGAGGAGTTATTTCCTCTATAAAGCGAGGCCGCATCTTTGGGGGTCACAGGGCATTATATGCCTGTGCCTGTGGCGGTTGGTCCGAGCCATAACTGTTCAATTTTGTTGTTCAAGTTATTTGGATTTTGGTAAAGCCGACGGTGGTTGACAACTGAGGGCTGTTGTCAGGGTTTGGCTCCTTGCCGGATGAGGCGGGGGCCGCTTGGCCAGACTCCTTGCAAGTTGGAGGCGGGAGTACACCTGGGTTGGCTCCTTGCAGGAGAGTGTGGCGGGAGTCGGAACCTGGCGTGTTGGGGCCAAAGAGTGTAACAGAGAGGCTGGTTAGGCTATCCTGCCGGAAGGTGGCGGATAGTCTGGTGGGGGGTGAGCAATACCAAAGTCCTAGCTGTTTGTGTTAATGTGTGGATATAAGCTCGGACCACTGAATGATTAAAGCTGCGGCCTTGTTTTACCCACAATAAAATGTGTCTGTGATTATTGGATTGTAAGGGGGTGGTTGCGAGCGAGTGAGGTCCTGCATGCCCACATTATGGAAGACCAGCCGGACCCCGTGTCCGGCTGGGCGGCGTAATGTGGGCGCAGGCCCACTTCGGAGGCGAGGCGCGTGTGGTCGGGGGGGGGGGGGGAAGGTGGAATAGACGGAGGTGAAACAACGTGGGGACGCGAGTAGGGCTGCAACGTGGAGTACGCGACGGGGGGGGGGGGGGGGGGGGACTGAAGGCGCGTGTCATAGGGTCGTGGAATGCAGTGATTGGCTTTAGGTGCATGGGGGGGGGGCAGAAGGAGTAAGCGTGGAGGGCTGGGATAGGCGGAGAGAAAATTCAAACTGCTGGTTAAGCAGTTCTAGTAACGAGGGCTTCAGTCGGTAGCTGGCGAGCGAGAGAGGGTCAGAAGGTTCGCGCGACCCACCCACCCACCCTTAGTTCTAGGCGATTGTTGTTGGGGAATTGCGGTTTTGTTTGGGGGATTTGTCGCAGCGGGGGCGGTTGGTCCGAGCCATAACTGTTCAATTTTGTTGTTCAAGTTATTTGGATTTTGGTAAAGCCGACGGTGGTTGACGACTGAGGGCTGTTGTCAGGGTTTGGCTCCTTGCCGGATGAGGCGGGGGCCGCTTGGCCAGACTCCTTGCAAGTTGGAGGCGGGAGTACACCTGGGTTGGCTCCTTGCAGGAGAGTGTGGCGGGAGTCGGAACCTGGCGTGTTGGGGCCAAAGAGTGTAACAGAGAGGCTGGTTAGGCTATCCTGCTGGAAGGTGGCGGATAGTCTGGTGGGGGGTAAGCAATACCAAAGTCCTAGTTGTTTGTGTTAATGTGTGGATATAAGCTCGGACCACTGAATGATTAAAGCTGCGGCCTTGTTTTACCCACAATAAAATGTGTCTGTGATTATTGGATTGTAAGGGGGTGGTTGCGAGCAAGTGAGGTCCTGCATGCCCACATTATGGGTAATGATTCAGATGGACTGAATCAAATCACGGTGAACCTAGAAGATGTGGTAGGCCTGATTGACAAACTGAAGAGTAGTAAATCACATGGACCGGATGGTATATACCCCAGAGTTCTGAAGGAACTAAAAAATGAAATTTCAGACCTGTTAGTAAAAATTTGTAACTTATCATTAAAATCATCCATTGTACCTGAAGACTGGAGGATAGCAAATGTAACCCCAATATTTAAAAAGGGCTCCAGGGGCGATCCGGGAAACTACAGACCGGTTAGCCTGACTTCAATGCCAGGAAAAATAGTGGAAAGTGTTCTAAACATCAAAATCACAGAACATATAGAAAGACATGGTTTAATGGAACAAAGTCAGCATGGCTTTACCCAGGGCAAGTCTTGCCTCACAAATCTGCTTCACTTTTTTGAAGGAGTTAATAAACATGTGGATAAAGGTGAACCGGTAGATGTAGTATACTTGGATTTTCAGAAGGCGTTTGACAAAGTTCCTCATGAGAGGCTTCTAGGAAAAGTAAAAAGTCATGGGATAGGTGGCGATGTCCTTTCGTGGATTGCATACTGGCTAAAAGACAGGAAACAGAGAGTAGGATTAAATGGACAATGTTCTCAGTGGAAGGGAGTGGGCAGTGGAGTGCCTCAGGGATCTGTATTGGGACCCTTACTTTTCAATATATTTATAAATGATCTGGAAAGAAATATGATGAGTGAGATAATCAATTTTGCAGATGACACAAAATTGTTCAGAGTAGTTAAATCACAAGCAGATTGTGATAAATTGCAGGAGACTGTGAGACTGGAAAATTGGGCATCCAAATGGCAGATGAAATTTAATGTGGATAAGTGCAAGGTGATGCATATAGGGAAAAATAACCCATGCTATAATTACACAATGTTGGGTTCCATATTAGGTGCTACAACCCAAGAAAGAGATCTAGGCGTCATAGTGGATAACACATTGAAATCGTCTGTTCAGTGTGCTGCAGCAGTCAAAAAAGCAAACAGAATGTTGGGAATTATTAGAAAGGGAATGGTGAATAAAACTGAGGATGTCATAATGCCTCTGTATCGCTCCATGGTGAGACTGCACCTTGAATACTGTGTACAATTCTGGTCGCCGCATCTCAAAAAAGATATAATTGCGATGGAGAAGGTACAGAGAAGGGTTACCAAAATGATAAGGGGAATGGAACAGCTCCCCTATGAGGAAAGACTAAAGAGGTTAGGACTTTTCAGCTTGGAGAAGAGACGGCTGACGGGGGATATGATAGAGGTGTTTAAAATCATGACAGGTCTAGAACGGGTAGATGTGAATCGGTTATTTACTCTTTCGGATAGTAGAAAGACTAGGGGGCACTCCATGAAGTTATCATGTGGCACATTTAAAACTAATCGGAGAAAGTTCTTTTTTACTCAACGCACAATTAAACTCTGGAATTTGTTGCCAGAGGATGTGGTTAGTGCAGTTAGTATAGCTATGTTTAAAAAAGGATTGGATAAGTTCTTGGAGGAGAATTCCATTACCTGCTATTAATTAAGTTGACTTAGAAAATAGCCACTGCTATTACTAGCAACGGTAACATGGAATAGACTTAGTTTTTTGGTACTTGCCAAGTTCTTATGGCCTGGATTGGCCACTGTTGGAAACAGGATGCTGGGCTTTATGGACCCTTGGTCTGACCCAGTATGGCATTTTCTTATGTTCTTATGTTCTTAAAAGGGAGGCTAGTTAGCTAGGGGGGTTAGGAAGTCCTCTCCTTTACTGAGGGGAACTTGGGACAAACCGGGAATAGAGGTAATTGTGTCGGCTCGTGTGTCTAGTAACCCCCCCCCCCCCCCCCATTTACTTGAGCAAGGCGGCATTTGCGAGCACATGCACGTGTCAGTATGAAATCATGCACACATGTATACGCGAATAAGCTGATTTTAAAACGCGTGCGCACATTCACGCGTACGTTATAAAATTGCTGCGTCCATGTGCGCTTCGGCAAGCAATGCACACACGGCTCTTACCATAGACACGGGATGGTGAAAAAGCTTTATTAAATGAAGCCTTAAGTATTTATCCAAGGCAATGCAGAGGGAAATGACTTGTCCATCGTCACAAAGAGTGCCAGCAGGATTGGAACCCTGTCTTTCCTGGTTCACAGCCTGAAACATTAAACTATTCCTCTACTTCTACTCCTCTGTACATACCCACACCAGAAACATTCTTTGATTGCAATTATTCTGAGCAATTAAAGCAAATCCCCCTTTCGATGCCATTCTTCTTCTCATCTCAGCCCTCGTTGTACATTTTGGGACTTTGATGCCACTCTGCTTGCTGTGTTGTTCTGCACTTATTGCTTGTGATTTTAATTGCCAGCACTGCTGCTGTTGCTTCTCCAAACCGCTCTTGGTACCTTCGGGTGGTTACTCCTCTGCTCCAGCTGTCTTTGAGATTCTTTCCAAATTTCCTGCTCACTCACTTACCTTTAACGTTTCATGATCTCTTGCACGTTTTCTTCAAACTCCAGCCAAGCACTGAAGAGCCAGAAGGGCCTCTTGCAGCTGCCAGAAAGTTGCCATTTAACGCAGTATTTCCCAACCCTCTCCTGGAGGCACACCTATCCAGTCAGGTTTTTAGGACTGTCATAATGAATATGCATGAGAGGGTTGAAACTATGCACATAAATCCTTTCCCTGCCCCAACATCACGCTCCCCTCCCATCCGTGTACTTCTAGCAAGTAAGGGTAAGAATGCATGTGAAATCATGTTTTGCGCATACTTTAACCCCCCTGCCACCCATTTGAGTTTTGCAATTGAGTTTAAAACTCAATTGCAAAAAGATTCTGTGCAGTTACAAATTGCCCCCTCAATTCCTAATAGGCATGTACAGTAATATTAAGTACATAGGCACATAAGATTTGCCATACTGGGTCAGACCAAAGGTCAATCAAGCCCAGTATCCTGTTTCCAACAGTGGCCAATTCAGGTCACAAGTACCTGGCAGGATCCCAAGGGGTAGAGAGATCCCATGCTGCATATCCCAGGGTTAAGAAGTAGATTTCTGCAAGCAGGTGGCTGACCAAAGTGTAGTATTAACATGGCCAGTGCAGTACCTGGTCTGATGGCATAGACAATGTAACCTAGTAGCCATGAATTGAAGTTAGCATCTCTGCCAGAGATTTCCACATGTACACCTCAGATTACCAAATTTCTCATTCCCAAGATATTGTTAAATGTAAGTAATATCAAATTTGCTTTAGAATGTTTGACATTAACAATATTTTAGTTAATCTGAATATAAAGGAATATTTTTTATATTATGCATAAATGTAGTTTTAGAGTAGATAGCTATATATTATAAGTCAAAGCACCCTGAAGAAGCAAAAGCTTTGCAATACATTACTGGAGACTGGCACCAGGCCCATCCTGAGGCAGAGATGCAAGGAAACAGATGTTCTTTCCTGATTTTCACTATTTTTAGTTTCTACAAATGAGGAAAGCCTCAGGCCCTATTTTCTTCACTCTTTTGCCTAGTCCCCTGAAGGGAAACTGACCTTCTGAAATCATCATATCTGTGTGTCTGTCCATGCTGTAAATTTATCCCCACCCCCCCTCCTCCCAACACGCATACATGCACACACACATTTTGAACCATTCATCGAATCTCTCTCAAATTTCTGGCACATAGTTTTAAATCAGATAGTTTGCAATTAAAAAGAGATCCATTGCATCACTGATATAGCTGGTAGATTAAAAATGTATGCAACTGTTAGCATTCAATAATACAGTATCAGATATCTTATGGTTAAATATACAGATAGTGGAGTACTCAGTAACCCCTGGTTCACACTTTCATGTGTCCTTAGAGCTCCTGACACATAAAATCAGTTCGGTTCAGTTGAAAATCTCAGGTAGGTCAGAGGCAGAGCACATATTGATGACATTAGGAAGGCAATGAGACAGACCTGGATTTACTTAGCTGCATTCATGGACCTAAGAGAAGGTCTGCTGAATCTTATGTGGCCTGGGACCAGAGATTAATATAGTGCTAGATCATCCCTCTCCCTAGCCCCTCTGGCCCCTTTTTTTAATCCTGACCCCCTACTGCTCCCGGTGGAAGACAATTCCACAGGGAATGGTGGTCACAGCAGGTAGACTAGGACAGTAGGAACGTAGGACACCTGGGAAACCTTTGGTGACTAGGGCATAAATAGCTTACGGTACTACAGTGCAGCCACAGGCATGTGCTCGGCATGCTGTACACCACTGGCTACTGCTGGACCTCTATGAGACAATTTTTTGGCTGGAGAATGACTTTAAAATTGCCACTGTACTGGCTTTTTTGCTCCCATGACTCTTTCCATTTCCTGGGGTTAGTTGAAAGCAACCACTGCTTTGTTGCTGAAAAAGTTATTCTCTGAGATACTTGAGACCATTTCTGACAAAAAAAAAATACATATTAAGAGACACGCACCTTCAAGCATATCTGCTTATCAGCTATATAAATTAGAGCTGCCCTGTGCATATGAATTAAAAAAATTAAATAAGCAGCCATATGAACTTTTAGAGGTCCATAGAGGTTTTCAATGTCCCTCCTGTTTGATCAACGCTACATTATTAGACTAACTCATTAGCTAGCTGTCAACTTAGCTGGATAACTCACGAGCAGCTGAATGGCATTCCAGGGTGGAGCAAAGTTAGGTGAATAACTTAGGCCTAGATTTTCTGAGTTCGCAGAACTGAGAAAATCCGGCAGTAACGGGGGGCGGGCCTGCGAAATCTAGCAGCGATCGCACCTCCGCGGTGCCATCACTGCCGGCTTTCACACCCAATAGCGCCAGTGCGCCACCGAGAAAGGTGGTGCTATTCAGCGGGATACTGGTGGCGATAAGGAGTCTTACCGTTCGCTGTCAGCAAAGTCATCGTGGAGTCCACCCCGAGGCTGCCCCAACTCCTCCCCTTCCGGTGTGGACTCCACCCAGACTCCTCCCCTTCCAGTGCGGACTCCACCCCGATTTCGATATCGCACGCGAAAGGGACTTTTCGCATGCGATATTGTTGGAAAATGACCCCCTTAGTCGGCTATTGATGATATTCTGCATTTTCTAGTTAAGTTAACAAACTAATCTTAGGACTGAATCAAAGTAGTCCAAAAGTTAGCCATGTAAACTTATCAGTCTAACTTTAGGAAAGCTGCAGCACTGCATAAGTTTGCTGGATAAGTTTATCCGGCTAACAAAGCCAGACTCCCTGTGGCTGAAAATAGAGCTCACAGTATTAGCTGAATATCTTGTTGATATGGTAGGTTTTCAATCAATTGCTACATCCAGTTTTAGTATTTACATTCATTACATTAAACTGCAGCAACAGAAAAGTTACAGTGACCAAATATACTACTGCCTGCAGGATCTGGCAAGCAGAATCCTATTAACTAATTATTGTTAACAAGGTGCAGGCTGCAGTCAACAAATTGTGCTTTATGTTATTATTACATTAGGATGAAAGCATGCCAGTATGCGGTAGCCAAGCTAATGGTTTTAACTCATTATTGAAGTATTGAAAATTTTACATTTAAATTATGCTTAAATTGATATGCACTGTAGTGAACCATTAAAGATTTTTCCTTAAATACAATTACTAGTTTTATAAAATCCTGAATAGACTAAGATTAATTCCAGAAGTACATACATCTGTTAAACTGCTGAAGAAAAGCTTTTTTTTTAAGTTAGTATGGATAGTATTATTACCTCTCATTTAGTAAACATTAAAGAAATCTAAAGAACACTGTTTAAGAAAAGATATTTACAAAATCATGGTGAGGTTTATTTCTCCTGGCTTGAGATGAATTCTGCTCTGTTAAATTTAACTCTTTGACTGCCAAGCTGTTTATTGCCCACGTAGCCAAAGGAATTTTATCAGGGGGCAGAAGGAGAAGTTTTCAATGACTTTCAACCCATAGGGGTAGATTTTCTAAATTTGCGTGATCGCGTACTTTTGTTCGCGTACCAGGCGTGAACAAAAGTACGCTGGATTTTATAAGATACGCACGTAGCCAGGCGTATCTTATAAAATACGGGGTCGGCGCACGCAAGGGGGTGCACATTTGTGCAACCTGCGCGCGCCGAGCCCAGCGCGCACTGCCTGTTCCCTCCCAGGCCGCTCCGATTTCGGAGCGGCCTGGGAGGGAACTTTCCTTCGCCCTCCCCCCACCTTCCCCTCCCTTCCCCTCCCTAACCCACCCCTCCAGCCCTATCTAACCCCCCCCCTTACCTTTGTTGGCAGATTTACGCTTGCTAAAAGCAGATGTAAATCTGCGCACGCCAGCGGGCTTCTAGCGCGCCATCACCCAACCCGGGGGCTGGTCCGGAGGCCTCGACCACGCCCCCGGGCTGGCGCCATTGCCCCAGGCCCACCCCCGAACGCCTGCGTCGTTTTGGGAACGCCCCAGACACACGCCTCCTCCCCGCCCCTTTTACGAAGCCCCGGGACTTACGCTCGTGCCGGCGGCCTATGCAAAATAGGCGTGCCATCGCGCGAGGGCCCTGCACGCGTAAATCCGGCCGGATTTACGCGTGCAGGGCATTTAAAATCCGCCCCATAATAACTACCCATCATAGCTAAAAATAAATTAATTAATTAATTAACATTTACATAGGCAAATCATACATCTTTTCTTTTTTTCAGCACAAGCAGGTCTTCTCACTAGTGGATAGATCTTATGGCTGCCCTGTACCATTTCTCTATGAGACCTATGCACAAAATCTTGCCCTAAAAACATCTTACCATATATTATGGTAACATTTTCATGCACACAACAAAGTGTAACACTCTAGAGAGGGAAATAGTGTTTAGACTATTTACCAATACCATATATCAAAAACTAGACAAGAGACAATATCATAGGCTTTTGCTCACGGAAAATGTCTTAATCTGCTGTCTCTCGCCCGCAATGAGCCGCAGGCAGTAATCAGCCTGTGAGCTTAAAAGAGTTTGTAATCATCTATTGTCTCATGTCTACCCCCCACACTCCAAAAAACATTTTTTATTTTTAATAAATGTATAGACCATTAAAGTGCATAATGTTAAAGTAACTAAATTTGAATCTTTCAACCGGCTGGTGACCCACAGATTTTCGTCACAACACAAATATACTTAGCCACAAAGTGGTCAGACAAATATCGAAAATCCTTCAGTTATTCAACCCCGACATGGTCCATGTTTCAACTCTCAACGAGTCTTTTTCAAGGGGAATAAAGATAACAAATCACTGTGTCACCGGTAGAATATTTTCATTCAGTTCCTGTGAAATGAAATTAAAAACACTCAAAAACTACACACATACTGCAAGAAAAAAAGTCTTAAAAAATATTTCTCATACATTCCAACTACGCACAGAGACAACAATTTCAGCACAAGTACTTCACTCAAATGCAACAAATTACTCTGCATCAAACTCACCGAAACGCCGGAATCATTGATCTTCAGTTTCTGACATGGCGATTCATGCCTTTGTCAAAACTATCCAACTACCTAGATTTAAATAGACCGCTAAGGTCTATGGGACCGGAACTAACAACAACAACATTTTCCGGTTAGTTAAACACACTAGAAACTACTGATCCCGGCATGCCATGAGAGGCATCAGCTGACGATATTAATCTGAATAATTCAAAAACCAGCACTCATTTAATCAATGTTAAAAAACTGCCCAATCGATTTCCTTATTGAGCCCTTTCGGAGTCACTGAATCAAAAAAATATATCCATTTTTGTTCTCTTTGTGTCAAAAAGAGATCAAAATTGCCGCCCCGATTACTCGGAACTGGTTGTTCGATTACTGCAAATTTCAACTCTGCAAACGTGTGGTTGTGCTCAATGCAATGCTGCACACATGGTGCCTCCAACCTGCTCCTTTTCATGTGCACATTAAGAGGGAAATTTTCAAAGCCTCTTATACAAAGGTAAATATTGATTTACACAGGTAAACTGGCCTGGCTGGAAAATGACCTCTTCAGAGAGGTTTCACAACATTGAAACGGGGAATTCCTTTTGGCATGTTTAGGTTGGGGTTGGAAAACAGCATGTTTACATTACATTGTCAACAGCGAGAATGCTACTGGGACCCTCTCAGCCGCCTGCACAAAACAGCAGGTGCACAGCTCATAGATTTAACACATGTATTTTATGCAACATTTTTAAAGGGAAATTACCCATGTGATTTCCTTTTGATAATCTGGACATGATGCACACACCTAGGGACCTATATTCTCAGTTAGTTGTTGTTTTTGTTTTCCCTGGGAAATTATCAGGGTTTATTTAGACAAGAACAAAAACAAGAGAATATCAGAGGGTAACCCCTGAGGTGAGATGGATCCTTTTACATGCACCCAAGGGCACATAGGGAAGAGAAAAGAGATGGACCCTTTCTGCACACCACACCTTCACAGTCTCTCAGTCTCTCCTTCACCCCACCAGATAGCGTTACTTTCTGAGTCCCAGGATTCCAATGTGGGGGTGAACAATTGTTCTTATACCTGGTTCCCTTTTGTGATAAGCCCTTTCCATCCCTTGTATACAGCACAGATAACAATCACAGTCTATGCATCCCATAAACACACATGAGGAGAAGGGAGGTTTCCAGCTCCTTTTACTGACAGTTAATTAGATGACTTGATAATATTTACAGCCCCATTTTGGATTTTCAGTTCAAGCCAATAAATAATAAGACAGCAGATAGATTGATAAACGTGTGACTCCACTTCTTTAGCAAAGTCACTCAACTTGTCTGGAAACACTTTTAATCAGAAGGAATTCCTTCTTTTTCCCCAGTTGCTCCAAATACTTCAGATTTAGCAGATCAAGGTTAGTTCAATCCTCCTTTAACTTTCCCAATTTATTGTCCCAGCTCTTCCACTAAAGGTGCTTAGAATAGCAGTCCCAATAATCTATCAGAACTTAGTCCTGGATTTTTTGCTTCCTAAATTCTCTGGAATCAGTTAACATCCTAGGCAGAGCCTGGTGGGCATCTTACTCTCCCTTTAGTTAATAACCGGGCAGCCCGGACACCCAGGGTTCTATCCCACCCCAGTCCAACTGAGCAGGACATCCAACTTTACACAGACACAATGAAAACCTGAGTCATATCTGGGATGCAAATGGTCGCAGCTGTTTATTAGAGTACCCTAACAGGGGAGTCTAATTTAGGCGTCGCCATGAATCTGAACTGCAGGGCAGGTGCTGATATATATGTTCCTTCCGCTTGGGCAGAACCAGGAGGGGGAGTCATGCTCCCTGTAAGCCCCCTTCTCGAACGGTGGAGGAACACCATTACCAGAGGGGTCCCAGCAGTCCACCATGCAGCAGGCCCCACTGGAGCCCCTCGCAAATGTGCCTGGCCGTCAATTCATCAAGGCCCACTACCCAGGACTGACATTTGTCATCAATGGCCAATCGCTGAGTGATGGAACCCAAAGCCCCTCTCTTCCAAACTGGTACCTCCCTGCTTTGTATACAGCCCCCAGACTCACACATACTTTCCCACACACACACATCATATTAAAATCAAAACTATATTTCTATAATTTTCACCAAATGTATCATGATATCAATCACTAACATTTAAGTACATTACATTAATACATTAATTCATAATAATTATCAACACATATTAAGTAATGGATTTATGGACTGTCATCTTTTGGATCTAAGGATTGTCATCATTTGATTCATGGAAAGTCATCATTACTTAATATGTGTTGATAATTATTATGAATTAATGTATTAATGTAATGTACTGAAATGTTAGTGATTGATATCATAATACATTTGGTGAAAATTATAGAAATATAGTTTTGATTTTAATATGATGTGTGTGTTTGGGAAAGTATGTGTGAGTTAGAGAGATTTTAAATGTTAGGTTGTTGATATATGCTAAATTAAATAAATGTAAAAAGTACAGTAAACGTATTTCTTCTTCTTGTTGTGTTTCATGACATATTGGTTAAAGAAGAGTTGATAAGTCTACCCGTGTGTTGTTATACTGTTTGTATACAGCCCCCAGCATTACAATAACCTTGCAGAACTCGATTGCCACCACTGCGTCAGAATAGCAATGAACCAACATAATTGCTAACAACTCATACTATCTAATAGAAGGAGTGGGTTAAGCAGGTAATTGTGCTGCGCCACGCTGGGACATAGGAGGAAGAGGCTGGACAAAGGTGAGTTTTAAGTTTCCTGCTGGTCCCTCCCCCCCGGGCCAACGTCATCATGCTGCTCCCATGGCCAATCGTGTGACCCAGCATCAGGGCACGTTCTAATGATGTTACCGCGCCCGACGCCAGACCAACTCATGAATACCTTCTGCAAAGTCTGCAGAAACAAATTATTCCCCATGTCGGACAAATGCACTCCGTCCAGAGAGTTTAATTCTGCACATTGCGCATCCACCCACACATGCCTCCGATGATACTCGCACAGGTGTTGAATGGCCTTGGCTATCTGCCAATTGAACTTGGAACAGTATCTCACCCACCAGCCCTTGCCCAACAGTTTCCACTGGGGTATGATTTTGGACCAGCAGATTTTTGAAGACGGCCATGCTGAGACAATACGGATCACGTTGTCCATGATCGTGTTTAGCAGTGTGAGGCCAGCGCTGCTCCCCAGATCGTTGCTGCCAAAGTGTATGATAACGAGGTCTGGTGATTTGAAACTGGCTCTCTCTGCCTTCAGCATAAGCCAGAGTTGGTGCCGGCGCATACCTCTTTGACCCAGCCATTTCATGGTCCAGTCTCTTCCAGACAATCCCAGCTCGAGTCCAAATTTCCCTCTTACGAAACTTCTATGCACATTTCTGATGAATGATTGGACAATGATCCATACTAAATGATTGTTATGGTTTAGCGGTGTTTGGGTAGATTCTTGGGTACTGTGGCAGATGACCATGCCCATGGGGAGGAGCCCCATGGGGAGCCACAGTACTGGGCTAGACTCAGGAAGCACAAACACTGAGTTAGATCTTTTATTGTACAGCTGATGTGTACCACCAGAGGTGGCAGTAGTGAGGTGATCCAGAGGTAGCAGTCCAGGGACCCTCAGCAGAGGGAACCCGTCTCACCAAGTTGGTACAGGGAGATCTAGGTGTAGGTTTCCCAGCATGGCAAAGATGTAGATGAGACAGATTGGGAATTAGATTACTCACTAGATGGTAGCTGTAAGGTTGGCGATTCCACCAGGCCGAAGTAGATTGTTACAGGCACCAAGGCAGGAAGAGCAGGCCCTCAAGGAGAGAGTACCTGATCCCAGTAAGGCACCTGAAAGGAAATCAGAGGGTCCCCGAGGAGCAGGTACCCAGGTTAGAAAATACCCCAAAGGGCAGAGAGCTTCCAGCCTGCAGCACGGAAACGGCAGAGTAGCTTAGATCGGATGAGTCCAATCCTTGCTAACTCAATGAGCTAGCAAACAAGCGTAGGCTAAATACCCAGATGGCATGATGTCACTTGAGGGGGACGCCCCCGAGGTTCGCGCCATAGCTGGAATAAAGGTGTGGGTAGCGCGTGCACGCTCGCGCACCATAAGAGGCTCTTGGGAGGAACATGGTGGGAGACAATGCCATAGCTGTTCCAGGGATGCCGGAGAGAGCAGCATGCAGACGCAGCAGTGGCCATCCTCCCAAGGCTAGAGGGGAGAGCAGAGAAAAAGGTTAGGCACAAGGGTTGAAGCCATCTGAGCCCGACGGACGCAACAATGATGACGGATGGCAGCTGCAAGCAAAAGGAAACTTAAGTCTTGGGATGTTCCCAACCCGACATAAGTACTGGGGAGCCGTCGTCTTGCCTGATGTATGATGCAAATGCCCTGGATCTCCATCTGCCCATCTGTTGTATGACAGCCTATGGCAGACCAGCAGTAGCAGTGCTGAAGGTGGCACCAATTCGGAATGAGTGGGAGCCGAAACATTCTCTGTGTAGCCCAGCTTTTAGCAGCACTTTCTTGAAAACTGCTTGATCTTGGGATAAGCAGCTTGGAATCTATCGACCCCTTGGAATCCTGCCAGTTTCTTGTGACCTGGCTTGGCCATTTTCGGATATAGGATTCTGGGCTTGATGGATCTTTGGTCTGACCCAGTATGGCAAATCTTATCTTCTTATGAAGTCACAGTGCTTCCCCCTATAAAAGGGCTTTTCAGACCTTCCAGGATTGCCTCTGCAAGCAGGACTGTCATCTTGTCTTGGGTCAGCTTGCCTTGTCTTTGCCCTGCTTTGCTTAGCTCCAATCCTTCTCTTCACCTTGATCCAGTCCTTAGTCTTTGCTTTGCTCCACTCTGCAGCCTTAGCCTTGCTATACATCTGTCTTCAGCTTTAATCTTAACTTTGCTCCTCATCTGTCATCAGCTTCAGCCTCAGCCTTGCTCCACATCTGTCTTCAGCTTTAGCCTTGTTCCACTTCCATTCTCATCTTCAGCTTTAGCCTTGCTCATCCATTTTGTTAAGGATCTCGGCTCCTGCTGAAGGGAGGAGCCAAGTAATCTGTTAAGAACTATGCTTCCAGAGTTAGCAATCTTAAGGACTGACTCCTATGGGAGGAGGAGTTAGCAAACTGTTATGAGCGGACTCCTACGGAGGGAGGAGTTAGCTATCTGTTATGAATCTACTCCTGTGGAAGGCGGAGTTAGCAATCTGTTAGGAACCTGCTAGGGAGTAGCAATCTGATATGCTTCGACTCCTGAGGAAGGAAGGAGTTAGATTCTGTTATGGAACTCCGAGAGAAGTTAGCAATCTTGTAGGTATTGGACTGCGGAGTTGCAATCTGATATGAGTCTGTTGCTGAAGACTCCTGATGGAGAAGAAGTAGCAATCTGTTACCAGCGGAGTGCTTGGAGAGGACACTCAGCTGTAGAGGAATGTAGATAGGTAGATCCTTGGGCCGATGGCAGATGACAGCGCCCCCATGAGGATATCCTGAGAGGGACCACCTGCTAGGCTTGGGTACAGAGACAGGCACAGATAATTCTTTTATTAGACAAGGAACCACCAGAGGTGGCAGTAGTGAGCGGATATGCCCGGCAGGGCTGAAGTCCCTCAGGTACTGGAACAGCTATCCCAGGGTTGTTGAGCTGTAGAGAATCTATAGATAGTGAGTAGACAGGGTATGCTGTGTTCATAGCCAGAACTAGATGACAACACTCACATAAGGTCTTAAGAAGCTCAGTAGCTGGAAAGGGTTAGGCCCTCGAGGAGCGAGTACCTGGTTCCAGGGAAAGCTCTGAGAGAGCGGTGGTAACCCACAAATGCCTGTATCTTCGATAGCTTCCAGGCAGTAGAGAATCTTCAGAGTGTTCAGGAACATGGGCCCTCGAAGAGCGAGTACCGGTTCCTCTCAGCAATCTGAAATAAAGAAAAGAGAGCGAGGCCCCCGAAAAGCGGGTACCCCTGGTAAGTCCAAGGAGGCAGAGTAGCTTGGACGAATCCTTGCTAACTCGATCTGTTAGCAAATACTGAGACCTTTTATATTGGATGCGGATGACGTCATCTCATGGGGATGCCCCCGAGGTTCTCGCCCTTGCTGGTACATCAATCGGAGCACGATGTCTTTCATGATCCTCCCCTCTCTAACACCTTGGGGGTGGATGCTGGCACTGGAGTTGAGGTAGTGGATGCACCCTGAGAAGCAATGCCAGAGGGGGCATCAGTCACCCTCTGTGCCTGTACTGACTGCTCTTCCTCCTCCTCATTATCACTTTCATCTCTCCCCTGCTGCACATTTGTGGAGGCTAAGACAGGACTAACTGATTATACCGAAGATTCGTCAGCTATTACTTCTTCCGTTTCTGATGAGAATCCCACACAAGAAGCTTCTTCATCTGAATCAGAAGCAAACAGTGACTGTGCTACCTTGTCAACGCTAAGGGGTAGATTTTCAAAAAGCGCGATTTGGCGTACTTTTGTTGGCGCATCAGGCGCAAACAAAAGTACGCTGGATTTTAGTAGATATGTGCGTAGCCGCGCGTATCCGCTAAAATCCTGGATCGGCGCGCGCAAGGCTACCGATTCCGTATAGCTGGCGCGCGCCGAGCCGCGCAGCCTACCTCCGTTCCCTCCGAGGCCGCTCCGAAATCGGAGCGGCCTCGGAGGGAACTTTCTTTTGCCCTCCCCTCACCTTCCCCTCCCTTCCCCTACCTAACCCACCCCCCCCCGGTCCTGTCTAAACCCCCCCCCTTACCTTTGTCGGGGAATTTACGCCTCCCGGAGGGAGACGTAAATCCCAGCGTGCCAACGGGCCAGTAGCGCGCCATGACGCGACCTGGGGGCGGGTCCAGAGGGCACGGCCACGCCCCCAGACCGCCCCGGGCCGTAACCATGCCCCCGGACCCGCCCCCAAAACGCTACGTCCCGCCCTGAAAACGCCACGCGGATCAGGCCCACCCCCCACCACGCCCCCGACACGCCCCCCTCGGAAAACCCCGGGACTTACGCGAGTCCCGGGGCTCTGCGCGCGCGGGGCTCTATTCCTATAGTTTTCATTCCTTTACTTCTCTTCTCTCTATCTGCCTTTGTTCTCCTCTCTTCCCCATCCCCACATTGTTAATTGTTATTGCCAGTTATTTATTTACTATCATTATTATAAATATTGTTTTATCGTTACACTGTATTTTCCACCTGAGTTCATTGTAAACCGGCATGATGTGCTGCACGAATGTCGGTAAATAAAAGTTAATAAATAAATAAATAAATAAATAAATAAATGTAAAATAGGCGCACCGGCGCGCAGGGCCCTGCTCGCATAAATCCGGGCGGATTTACGCGAGCAGGGCTCTTAAAATCCGCCCCACAGTGTTAGTAGAGACTTCTGTCCCCCTGCTGCTTTTGGGTGTCTGCATTTTGTCTGGCATGACTCTGCCTACCCTTCCCTCACCTCCAAAACTACAGGGCCAGAAACAAGTGGTGGCGATGACGATGCATCATGGTCAGATTTCGGTTTTTTTGGCATGGAACTGCCATCCCCTACAAAGAGTTTAGATTGCGACAGTTGCCTTTTTAGCTGTACTGGGGGTGTTGCACTAGTGTCTTTTGAGGTGCCTCCTCTGCCAGTCCCAATCACTCAACTACATCTCTCTTTCCCTGACATTATGGATTTAATGTCACTGAGTAGAAACACTGCCCACTGTCACGGTGCCTGGCTGTGCACTAATGTTTGTGGCATGCACACAGAAGCTGCTTGCTTGTAAGCACAAAAGAGGCAGACTCCCTGGGCACTTGACTGCACAGACCCACCCAATAGTTAGGTTCAGTCTGTTAAAACTACCCACTGCCCACTGTCACAGTGCCTGGCTGTGCACTAATGTTTGTGGCGTGCACACAGAAGCTGCTTGCTTGTAAGCACAAAGAGGCAGACTCCCTGGGCACTTGACTGCACAGACCCACCCAATAGTTAGGTTCAGTCTGTTAAAACTACCCACTGGCCCACTGTCACGGTGCCTGGCTGTGCACTAATGTGTGTGGCGTGTACACAGAAGCTGCTTGCTTGTAAGCACAAAAGAGGCAGACTCCCTGGGCACTTGACTGCACAGACCCACCCAATAGTTAGGTTCAGTCTGTTAAAACTACCCACTGCCCACTGTCACGGTGCCTGGCTGTGCACTAATGTGTGTGGCGTGTACACAGAAGCTGCTTGCTTGTAAGCACAAAAGAGGCAGACTCCCTGGGCATTTGACTGCACAGACCCACCCAATAGTTAGGTTCAGTCTGTTAAACTGCCCAGTGAAGCCCAGTGCACAGAGAGACTAAGTAATTTGAATTAAAAAAAAATCAGTTTAAAAAAGCTGGAATTTTTGTCACTCCAGAAAAAATGGATGAAATTGAAATAATATATCTCTCCAAGCCAGCCCAACACCCTAAATGGTGGTCAGTGCTAGCTGACCTAGCATAGCTTCTCTTCTCAGTCAGAGATCACCAAAATAAACAGCTTGAAAGAAACAGGACTATCTGACCCTGGCACTGCAACAAAACAAAGAATAATTAGCTTTTTCTTTCCTTAACTAGCTTAACTAGCCTATCTCTCAGTGCAGCCTTCTCTTACACCCAGCCCACCTCCCCACAGCATCGCTGGAAATAAGTGCATGGCTCCTCGTGCTGATGTTTATATAGTGCTGGCTCATCAGTAAAATCGACAGACAGCACTGAATGACAGCGTGATTGGCTGCATTCAGTGCATGTCACAAAATGTCAGCGCGGATACGCTGCATTCTGGTATCCATGCCGACCTGTCCGACCCTTTCCTGTGAGTCACTGTGACTCACAGGAAAGTGTCAGACAGGTCGGCATGGATATCGGAATGTAGGGCATGGGCGCTGCCATTTTGTGAAAATCATAGGTAGCTAGTAGCTAATGGGGGCGAAGAAAAGCGCGCGCCGCTGGGCACACCGAATTAAACGGATAATAAGTTAAATACGTGGGGAGTCGCGATACGTTTCGCCTCCCCACATATTTAACGGATAGGACAAAATACGTTGCGGATCGCCAATACGTCGAAAACGGATGCACACCCCTATAAGTCACCTCAGCCCAGGATGCACAGGGGCAAAGCAGAGAGAAAGCAACAGCTCGCAGCTGGGCCATCTCCTTCTCTTCAGATGGATCTCAATCGGCTGACCCTGAGTACTCGCACTTTGCTATTTTTCAAGGGTTCACATATGTACATTAAGGCTTTTAATTAGCAGACCTTCTCTTGTTTTTTTACCAGTCCTTTGTCTCATCTCCAGGTTCATCATGTGGTCATTTCTGATGAATGACGGTTGTTCTCATTTGACAGGCTCTGATAAACTCTGATCCAGGATGAACATAAGGAGCCATAATAAGAGGCCTCAATATTATTGCAGGTCTGATTCCCACACCGATACATCTGTGCTGATGTTTCTTTTCGCCACATTTTGATGTCAACTCAGCTAGCACAGCTAATAAACCCATTAGCTTAATCACTTACACAGCACTGCAGAGTTTCCTTTTGGCTGCCCATGGCAGAACAGGCAATGTCTATTTTCTCTGCATTTAGCACTGCATAGCCCAAATAGGCCAATGTCCATTTTTACTGATGCCAGAGGGTCCATCTTAGTTACTTGTCCTTGTTAGCAAGAATTGGGATATTTCCTGCAGTTGCTGAGACGAAGTGGAGTGTCCCAAGGGCCCTCTTACAGGACAGCAGTTATGATGTTATCTTCAAATTCCGCAGCTTTTCCCCCACCATGGCACCTTTAAATCTGGTGATGTCAGGCACACATGTGCCTAGAGGGAAAGCCTGAGGCAACAGCCCCAGTGGTGTCCTGCCGCATCTGCTAGGTCAAACTGGGTTTCACAAAAGAGAGGAGTCCCAACCATTTCATGGCATCAGGGATATGTGCGACGGCCTAAGGGGAGATCCTAGGCTGCAAAACGTAATAACCATGTAAATGTGTGTGTGTGTGTGTGTGCATGTGTGTATGCATGAGGAAAAAGGGAGCAAGAAAGGGGCAGGGTGTGGGGAGTTCTGGGGGCAGGGGCCAACACTTGAGCACATATCTCCGTATTTTTTAAACCAAAAACCACAGCGTGCATATGCATGATATACGTGTGACTTTACCGTTTATGAAAAGCAAGTATTATTATGATTTATATTTATATTCCGCTTTTCACACTTTTTCAGGGCTTCAAAATGGATTACATTCAGGTACTGTCTGTACATCTTGTGATTTAGGGCTTATGGGATAGAGTGAGGGAGTCCGGATCAATTGGGCTGCATGAAGGATGAAGAAGCAGAGGGGTCTGAAAGTCCTCCATATTAACTGGAAAAACTGATGGACTAATTTTAACATAAGAACATAAGAAATGCCATACTGGGTCAGGCCAACAGTCCATCAAGCCCAGTATCCTGTTTCCAACAGGGGCCAATCCAAGTTACATGTACCTGGTAAGTACCCAAACATTAAATAAATCACAAGCTACAATTGCTTATTAATTACCATAATAGCAGTTTATGGATTTAACCTCTAAGAACTTATCCAAACCTTTTTTAAACCCAGTTACACTAATTGCTGAAACCACATCCCCTGGCAATGAATTCCAGAGTTTAACTATGCGCTGAGGGGCGGATTTAAGAGCCCTGCTCTTAAACTCCGCCACTCAGCGCAAACTTTTGTTTGCGACTGGTGCGCCAACAAAATACGCGAACGCGCATTTTTTGTAAATCTACCCCAGAGTGAAAAATAATTTTCTTTGATTTGCTTTAAATGAGCTACTTGCTAACTTCATGGAGTGCCCCCTGGTTGTTCTATTACCTGAAAGAGTAAATAACCGATTTACATTAACCTGTTCATGTTGCGCGCCACGTCCGGGCTCAGCCCGCGCACGGGCCTGTTCACCTTTCCAACTCCACTGCAGGTCCCGGGTCGGCCTCCCCGACAGCAGCCGCAAGCTCCTGCAGGCCTCTGCATAACCACGGCGGCGGTCACCCGGGCATTCCTCAGTGCACGCAAGCCTCATGGCGGGGCTCAACATCCTCTGTAGCATTGGCCCCGCCCCTAGGCATGGCGCATGCGAACCGCCCGGCGCCCTATAGGGCCGGGGTGAGTCCAAGCTCCGTGGTGCGCCCTGATTGAGCGTACTACTAAAGGAAGTGCCTGCCTGCACTTCCTTGCCTTGGCAATCGGGTCGACACCGTGTGTGTACTAGTTGCCTCTGTGTCTCATCGCTTGTTCCAGTCTTGTTCCAGTCGTGTCCCAGCATCCTCATTTCCAGCGTCTTCGTGTTCCAGCTTCTGTCGTTGGCTGTGTTCCCCTCAGGTAGTACCTCTTGACTGACTCTCTGGTAGCTGACCTTTGCCTGCCTCCTTAAACCACGCTGATCGCTGCCCAGATTCTGACCTTTGCTTGCCTCCTTGACTACGCTGATCACTGCCCAGATTCTGACCTTGCCTGCATCCTTGACCACATCTGACCTCTGGAACCTGACCCCTGCTTTGGCTGACTACTCTCGGACTGATCCTTGGAACTTGACCTCTGCTATCATTGATTATGCCTCCTTGATTCTGGCCCTGCTCCTAGCCTTGTCAACGTAGACCCTGTACTGGCCTTCCTTGATCCCTCAGGCCTCTAGTCAAGACATCGACCACGCACTCTTGATCCTGGTGAGCACACCTCTCTACTTCCTATCTGGGAGACCCTGCAAGGCCCACCTAAGTCCAAGTAGCCCGGGTCCCCAAGGGCTCCACCCGGGGGGGACCGCGGGCTTCCAGTGGTGAAGCTCTAGCTAGCCTCTGTCTCCTCCTGTGCTCCACCACCTGGTGGCAGGTGCTTCCTGGGCCCGATCAGTGAGCCATCCTACACTGCTCCAGGAAAAGGGCCCACCTACAAGCGCAACAGTTCAAGTCCTTTCATGATTTTGTAGACTTCTAACATATCCCTCCTCAGTCATCTCTTCTCCAAACTGAATCTCTTCTCCAAACTCCTAATTTCTTTAGCCTTTTCTCATACACAGCCATCCCATGCCCCATATCATTTGGTTGCCCTTCTCTGCACTCTCTCCGGTGCAGCTTTATCCTTTTTGAGATGAGGTGCCAAGAATTGCATACAGTATTCAATGTGCGATCTCAGCATGAAGTGATACAGAGACATTATGACATCCTCTGTTTTATTTTCCATTCCCTTCTTCATAATTCCTAACATTCTGTTTGCTTTATTGATCACCACAGCACACTGGGCTGACAATTCCAATGTAATATCTACTATTACGCCTAGATCTATTTCCTGGATGCTAACTCCTAAGATAGAACCTAACATTGTGTAACAATAGCAAAAGTTATTTTTCCCTATATGCATCAATTTCCACTTGTCCACGTTAAATTTCATCTGCTATTTGGAAGCCCAATCTTCCATTCTCACAAGGTCCTCCTGCAATTCATCACAATTCATTTGAGATTTAACTACTCTGCATAATTTTGTGTCGTCTGCAAATTTGATCACCCCCCTCGTACCCCTTTTCAAATCATTTATAAATATATTAAAAAGCACCAGTTCAAGTTCAGATCCCTGAGGCATTCCATTTTTTACCTTTTTCTACTTTGAAAACTGATTATTTAATCCTACTCTCTGTTTCCTGTCTTTTAACCAACTTGCAGTCTACAAAAGGACATCTCCTCATATCCCATGACTTTTTCATTTTCTTAGAAAACTTTCATGCTTGATGTTACCCAGGTAGAGACTGCATCAAGCTAGGTTGAGAGAACATTGCACAAATCTCATCTTTGAGTGAGTTTCCTCACTCCGAATGTCATCAAATCTTCACAAGAGAGCACTGTTCTGTTCGTACGTCTCACTTTGAATGTCAAACTGGCCCCTAACTCCTACACTAATACCTAAACCTCACCTCGAGTTACTAGGTGGGCCTCCCATAGAGATATAAATACCCCTCTTTCTCTCCCCCCCCCCATGGTTGTAGGAGGGCCTTGATAGCTAGACTGGCTCTCCAGGAGCTGTTATCACAATGTGCGCTTTGCATAAGTATTAGCGCAAATTGCGATAAAACACACCCCTTTTCCTATCGCATGCGATATTTAGTGCATTTTGATAAACCCAGGCCTAAGAGTCTAAATTTGGCTCCCAGAACCTCCCTCCCACATTTTCCTATGTCATTGGTGCCCACATGTACCACGACAGCCGGCTCTTCCCCAGCACTGTCTAAAATCCTAGGCTCGCGCAAGCATGTTTTAAAATATGCTTTAATATCCACTTACACATGCACATAAAAACCGACAAAGTCCTAAGGAAGACAAGCATGCTGCTGTGCTCAAGTAACCTCTTAAAATTAGGAGTATTCTCATGCGTGGTTTGTGTATTTACAACATACATGTGCAAGTGAGTGCATTAGTAAAAATTCCAGCAGATCTTTGCTCGTGCGCCGCTACACGCATGTATGGGTGCATG